>NW_026060233.1:1008171-1344229 GCF_024166365.1 Elephas maximus indicus | reverse complement strand
CCCCCAAACAACAAACAACCCTAAGCCACTAACAACAAACAACCCTAAACCACTAACAACAAACAACCCTAACCCCCTAACAACAAACAATCCTAAACCCCCGAACAACCAACAACACTAACCCCCTAACCACAGTAAACATTAACACCCTAACAACAAAAACCACTAAACCCCAACAAGAAAAACCCCTAAAACCCTAACAACAAACAACACTAACCCCCTAAGAACAAACAACCCTAACCAAACAACAAACAACCTTAACCCCTAAAAACAAACAACCCTAACCCCCTAACAACAAACAACCCTAAGCAAACAACAAACAACCCTAACCGACTAACAAGAAACAACACTAACCCCCTAACAAGAAACAGCACTAACCCCCTGAGAAGAAACAACACTAACCCCCTAACAACAAACAACACTAACCCACTAACAACAAACAACACTAACCCCCTAACAACAAACAACCCTAAACCCCTAACATCAAAGAACACTAACACCCTAACAACAAAAACCACTAAACCCCAACAAGAAACAACTGTAAACCCTTAACAACAAACACTAACCCCCTAACAACAAACAACACTAAACCCCTAACAAGAAACTACCCTAACCCCGTAACAAGAAACAACACTAACCCCGTAACAACAAACAATCCTAACCCCCGAACAACCAACAACACTAACCCCCTAACCAAAATAAACACTAACACCCGAACAACAAAAACCACTAACCCCCAACAAGAAACAACCCTAAACCCCTAACAACAAACAACACTAACCCCCTAACAACAAACAACCCTAACCAAACAACAAACAACCCTAACCCACTAACAAAAAACAACACTAACACCCTAACAACAAACAACCCTAACCCCCTAACAACAAACAACACTAACACCCTAACAACAAACAACCCTAACCCCCTAACAACAAACAACACTAACCCCCTAACAACAAACAACCCTAACCCCCTAACAACAAACAACACTAACCCAATAACAACAAACAACCCTAAACCCCTAACATCAAAGAACACTAACACCCTAACAACAAACAACCCTTACCCCCTAACAACAAACACTTACCCCAAACAACAAACAACCCTGACCCAGTAACAACAAACAACCCTAAACCACTAACAACAAACAACCCTAACAACAAACAACACTAACCCCCTAACAACAAACAACCCTAAACCCCTAACATCAAAGAACACTAACACCTAACAACAAACAACCCTAACCCCCTAACAACAAACACTAACCCCCAAACTACAAACAACCCTAAGCCACTAACAACAAACAACCCTAAACCACTAACAACAAACAACCCTAACCCCCTAACAACAAACAATCCTAACCCCCGAACAACCAAAAACACAAACCCCCTAACCACAGTAAACATTAACACCCTAACAACAAAAACCACT
The DNA here is from genome assembly GCF_024166365.1 of Elephas maximus indicus. Lineage (NCBI taxonomy): Eukaryota > Metazoa > Chordata > Mammalia > Proboscidea > Elephantidae > Elephas > Elephas maximus. The sequence continues at coordinate 1,342,798 of NW_026060233.1, read as the reverse complement.
AAACCCCAACAAGAAAAAACCCTAAAACCCTAACAACAAACAACACTAACCCCCTAAGAACAAACAACCCTAACCAAACAACAAACAACCTTAACCCCTAAAAACAAACAACCCTAACCCCCTAACAACAAACAACCCTAAGCAAACAACAAACAACCCTAACCGACTAACAAGAAACAACACTAACCCCCTAACAAGAAACAGCACTAACCCACTGAGAAGAAACAACACTAACCCCCTAACAACAAACAACACTAACCCACTGACAACAATAAACACTAACCCCCTAACAACAAACAACCCTAAACACCTAACAGCAAAGAACACTAACACCATAACAACAAAAACCACTAAACCCCAACAAGAAACAACCCTAAACCCCTAACAACAAACAGTAACCCCCTAACAACAAACAACACTAAACCCCTAACAAGAAACTACCCTAACCCCGTAACAAGAAACAACACTAACCCCGTAACAACAAACAACCCTAACCCCTAACAACAAACAATCCTAACCCCCGAACAACCAACAACACTAACCCCCTAACCAAAATAAACACTAACACCCGAACAACAAAAACCACTAAACGCCAACAAGAAACAACTCTAAACCCCTAACAACAAACAACACTAACCCCCTAACAACAAACAACCCTAACCAAACAACAAACAAACCTAACCCACTAACAAAAAAAAACACTAACACCCCAACAACAAACAACCCTAACCCCCTAACAACAAACAACACTAACACCCTAACAACAAACAACCCTAACCCCCTAACAACAAACAACACTAAACCCCTAACATCAAACAACTCTAACCCCCTAACAACAAACAACACTAAACCCCTAACAAGAAACTACCCTAACCCGGTAACAAGAAACAACACTAACCCCGTAACAACAAACAACACTAACACCCTAACAACAAACAACCCTAACCCCCTAACAGCAAACAACACTAACCCCCTGACAACAAACAACCCTAAACCCCTAACATCAAAGAACACTAACACCCTAACAACAAACAACCCTAACCCCCAACAACAAACACTAACCCCCAAACAACAAACAACCCTAACCCCTAAAAACCAAAAACACTAACCCACTAACAACAAACAACCCTAACCCACTAACAACAAACAACCCTAACATCCTAACAACAAACAAAACTAACATCCTAACAACAAACAACACTAACACCCTAACAACAAAAACCACTAAAACCCAACAAGAAAAAACCCTAAACCCCTAACAACAAACACTAACCCCCTAACAACAAAAAACACTAAACCCCTAACAAGAAACTACCCTAACTCCGTAACAACAAACAACACTAACCCCGTAACAACAAATAACCCTAACCCCAAAATAAGAAACAACCCTAACCCCCTAACAACAAAAAATCCTAACTCCCGAACAACAAACAACACTAACGCCCTAACCACAATAAACACTAACACCCTAACAACAAAAACCACTAAACCCCAACAAGAAACAACCCTAAACCCCTAACAACAAACAACACTAACCCCCTAACAACAAACAACCCTAACCAAACAACAAACAACCCTAACCCACTAACAACAAACAACACTAACACCCTAACAACAAATAACCCTAACCCCCTAACAACAAACAACACTAACACCCTAACAAAAAACAACCCTAACCCCTAACAACAAACAACACTAACCCCCTAACAGCAAACAACCCTAAACCTCTAACATCAAAGAACACTAACACCTAACAACAAACAACCCTAACCCCCTAACAACAAACACTAACCCCCAAACAACAAACAACCCTAAGCCACTAACAACAAACAACCCTAAACCACTAACAACAAACAACCCTAACCCCCTAACAACAAACAATCCTAAACCCCCGAACAACCAACAACACTAACCCCCTAACCACAGTAAACATTAACACCCTAACAACAAAAACCACTAAACCCCAACAAGAAAAACCCCTAAAACCCTAACAACAAACAACACTAACCCCCTAAGAACAAACAACCCTAACCAAACAACAAACAACCTTAACCCCTAAAAACAAACAACCCTAACCCCCTAACAACAAACAACCCTAAGCAAACAACAAACAACCCTAACCGACTAACAAGAAACAACACTAACCCCCTAACAAGAAACAGCACTAACCCCCTGAGAAGAAACAACACTAACCCCCTAACAACAAACAACACTAACCCACTAACAACAAACAACACTAACCCCCTAACAACAAACAACCCTAAACCCCTAACATCAAAGAACACTAACACCCTAACAACAAAAACCACTAAACCCCAACAAGAAACAACTGTAAACCCTTAACAACAAACACTAACCCCCTAACAACAAACAACACTAAACCCCTAACAAGAAACTACCCTAACCCCGTAACAAGAAACAACACTAACCCCGTAACAACAAACAATCCTAACCCCCGAACAACCAACAACACTAACCCCCTAACCAAAATAAATACTAACACCCGAACAACAAAAACCACTAACCCCCAACAAGAAACAACCCTAAACCCCTAACAACAAACAACACTAACCCCCTAACAGCAAACAACCCTAACCAAACAACAAACAACCCTAACCCACTGACAACAAACAACACTAACACCCTAACAACAAACAACCCTAACCCCCTAACAACAAACAACACTAACACCCTAACAAAAAACAACCCTAACCCCTAACAACAAACAACACTAACCCCCTAACAACAAACACTAACCCCCAAACAACAAACAACCCTAAGCCACTAACAACAAACAACCCTAAACCACTAACAACAAACAACCCTAACCCGCTAACAACAAACAATCCTAACCTCCGAACAACCAACAACACTAACCCCCTAACCACAGTAAACATTAACACCTTAACAACAAAAACCACTAAACCCCAACAAGAAAAAACCCTAAAACCCTAACAACAAACAACACTAACCCCCTAAGAACAAACAACCCTAACCAAACAACAAACAACCTTAACCCCTAATAACAAACAACCCTAACCCCCTAACAACAAACAACCCTAAGCAAACAACAAACAACCCTAACCGACTAACAAGAAACAACACTAACCCCCTAACAAGAAACAGCACTAACCCCCTAAGAAGAAACAACACTAACCCCCTAACAACAAACAACACTAACCCCCTAAAAACAAACAACCCTAAACACCTAACAGCAAAGAACACTAACACCCTAACAACAAAAACCACTAAACCCCAACAAGAAACAACCCTAAACCCCTAACAACAAACAGTAACCCCCTAACAACAAACAACACTAAGCCCCTAACAAGAAACTACCCTAACCCCCTAACAACAAACAATCCTAACCCCCGAACAACCAACAACACTAACCCCCTAACCACAATAAACACTAACACCCTAACAACAAAAACCACTAAACCCCAACAAGAAACAACCCTAAACCCCTAACAACAAACAACACTAACCTCTAAAAACAAACAACCCTAACCAAACAACAAATAACCCAAACCGACTAACAACAAACAACACTAACCCCCTAATTAGCAAGAAACAACACTAACCCCCTAAGAAGAAACAACACTAACCCCCTAACCACAAACAACACTAACCCCCTAACAACAAAAACCACTAAACCGCAACAAGAAACAACCCTAAACCCCAAACAACAAACACTAACCCCCTAACAACAAACAACAGTAAACCCCTAACATCAAACAACACTAACCTCCTAACAACACAAAACACTAACACCCTAACAACAAACAACACTAACAGCCTAACAACAAAAACCACTAAACCCCAAAAAGAAACAACCCTAAACCCGTAACAACAAACACTAACCCCCTAACAACAAACAACACTAACACCCTAACAAAAACAACCCTAACTCCGTAACAACAAACAACACTAACACCCTAACAATAAACAACCCTAACCCCCTAACAACAAACAACACTAACCCCCTAACAACAAACAACACTAAACCCCTAACATCAAACAACTCTAACCCCCTAACAACAAACAACACTAAACCCCTAACAAGAAACTACCCTAACCCCGTAACAAGAAACAACACTAACCCCGTAACAACAAACAACCCTAACCCCCTAACAACAAACAATCCTAACCCCCGAACAACCAACAACACTAACCCCCTAACCACAATAAACACTAACACCCGAACAACAAAAACCACTAACCCCCAACAAGAAACAACCCTAAACACCTAACAACAAACAACACTAACCCCCTAACAACAAACAACCCTAACCAAACAACAAACAAACCTAACCCACTAACAAAAAACAACACTAACACCCCAACAACAAACAACCCTAACCCCCTAACAACAAACAACACTAACACCCTAACAACAAACAACCCTAACCCCCTAACAACAAACAACACTAACACCCTAACAACAAACAACCCTAACCCCCTAACAACAAACAACACTAACCCCCTAACAACAAACAACCCTAAACCCCTAACATCAAAGAACACTAACACCCTAACAACAAACAACCCTAACACCCTAACAACAAACACTGACCCCCAAACAACAAACAACCCTGACCCAGTAACAACAAACAACCCTAAACCACTAACAACAAACAACCCTAACACCCTAACAACAAACAACACTAACCCCCTAACAACAAACAACCCTAAACCCCTAACATCAAACAACACTAACCCCCTAACAACACAAAAAACTAAAACCCTAAGAACAAACAACACTAACAGCCTAACAACAAAAACCACTAAACCCCAAAAAGAAACAACCCTAAACCCCTAACAACAAACACTAACCCCCTAACAACAAACAACGCTAACACCCTAACAAAAACAACCCTAACTCCCTAACAACAAACAACACTAACACCCTAACAATAAACAACCCTAACCCCCTAACAACAAACAACCCTAAACCCCAACATCAAACAACACTAACCCCCTAACAACAAACAACACTAAACTCCTAACATCAAAGAACTCTAACCCCCTAACAACAAACAACCCTAAACCCCTAACATCAAACAACACTAACCCCCTAACAACACAAAAAACTAAAACCCTAAGAACAAACAACACTAACACCCTAACAACAAAAACCACTAAATCCCAACAAGAAACAACCCTAAACCCCTAACAAAAAACACTAACCCCCTAACAACAAACAACACTAAACCCCTAACAAGAAACTACCCTAACCCCGTAACAACAAACAACACTTACCCGGTAAAAACAAACAACCCTAACCCCCAAACAACAAACAACCCTAACCCCCTAAAAACAAACAATCCTAACCCCCGAACAACCAACAACACTAACCCCCTAATCACAATAAACACTAACACCCTAACAACAAAAACCACTAAACCCCAACAAGAAACAACCCTAAACCCCTAACAACAAACACTAACCCCCTAACAACAAACAACACTAAACCCCTAACAACAAACAACCCTAACCAAAGAACAAAAAACCCTAACCCCCTAACAACAAACAACACTAACCCCCTAACAACAAACAACACTAAACCCCTAACATCAAAGAACACTAACACCCTAACAACAAACAACCCTAAACCCCTAACAACAAACAATCCTAACCCCCTAACAACCTACAACACTAACCCCCTAACCACAAACAACACTATCCCCGTAAGAACAAACAACACTAACCCCCTAACAACAGTCCTAACCACCTAACAACAAACAACACTAACCCCCAAAAAGAAACAACAATAAACCCCTAAAAACAAACAACACTCATCCCCTAAGAACAAACAACACTAACCCTCTAACAACAAACAACACTAACCCCTAAGAACAAAAACACTAACCCCCTAACAACAAACAACACTAACCCACTAAAAACAAACAACCCTAAAACCCTAAAATCAAACAACACTGAACCCCTTAAAACAAACAACACTAAGCCCCTAACAACAAATAGCACTAACACTCTAACAGCAAAAAACACTGACACGCTAACAACAACCAACACTAACCCCCTAACAACAAACAATTCTAACTCCCTAAAAACAAATAACACTAACCCCCTAAAAACAAACAACCCTAAAACCCTAAAAACAAACAACACTGAACCCCTAAAAACAAACAACACTAAGCCAATAACAACAAACAGCACTAACCCACTAACAACAAAAAACATTAACCCGCTAACAACATCCAACACTAACGCCCTAACCACAAACAACACTAACCCCCTAAGAACAAACAACCCTAAACCCCTAACAATAAACAACACTCACCCCTAAAAAACAAACAACCCTAAAACCCTAAAAGCAAACACCAGTGAACCCCTAAAAACAAACAACACTAACACCCGAACAACAAACACCACTAAACCCCAATAAGAAACAACCCTAAACCCCTAACAACAAACAACACTGACCCCCTAACAAGAAACAACACTAAACCCCTAACAACAAACAACACTAACCCCCTAACAACAAACAACACTAACAACCTAACAACAACCAAACCTAACCCCTAAGAACAAACAGCACTAACCCCCAAACAACAAACAACCCTAACCCCCTAACAACAAACAATCCTAACCCCCGAACAACCAACAACACTAACCCCCTAACCACAATAAACACTAACACCCTAACAACAAAAACCACTAAACCCCAACAAGAAACAACCCTAAACCACTAACAACAAACAACCCTAACCCCCTAACAACAAACAACACTAACCCCCTAACAAAAAACAACCCTAAAACCCTAACATCTAAGAACACTAACACCCTAACAGGAAACAACCCTAACCGCCTAACAACAAACACTAACCCCCAAAGAACAAACAACCCTAACCCCTAAAAACCAAAAATACAAACCCACTAACAACAAACAACCCTAAACCACTAACAACAAACAACCCTAACGCCCTAACAACAAACAACACTAACCCCCTAACAACAAACAACCCTAAACCCCTAACATCAAACAACACTAACCCCCTAACAACACAAAACACTAACACCATAACAACAAACAACACTAACACCCTAACAACAAAAACCACTAAACCCCAACAAGAAACAACCCTAAACCACTAACAACAAACACTAACCCCCTAACAACAAACAACACTAAACCCCTAACAAGAAACTACCCTAACCCCGTAACAAGAAACAACACTAACCCCGTAACAACAAACAACCCTAACCCCCTAACAACAAACAATCCTAACCCCCGAACAACCAACAACACTAAAACCCTAACCACAATAAACACTAACACCCGAACAACAAAAACCACTAACCCCCAACAAGAAACAACCCTAAACACCTAACAACAAACAACACTAACCCCCTAAAAACAAACAACCCTAACCAAACAACAAACAAACCTAACCCACTAACAAAAAACAACACTAACACCCCAACAACAAACAACCCTAACCCCCTAACAACAAACAACACTAACACCCTAACAACAAACAACCCTAACCCCCTAACAACAAACAACACTAACCCCCTAACAACAAACAACACTAATCCCCTAACAAGAAACTAAACAAACCCCGTAATAACAAACAAAACTAACCCCGTAACAACAAACAACCCTAACCCCCAAACAACAAACAACCCTAACCCCATAACAACAAACACTCCTAACCGCCGAAAAACCAACAACACTAACCCCCTAACCACAATAATCACTAACACCCTAACAACAAAAACCACTAAACCCCAACAAGAAACAACCCTAAACCCCTAACAACAAACAACACCACTCCCTAACAACAAACAACCCTAACCAACCAACAAAAAAATCTAACCCACTAACAACAAACAACACTAACACCCTAACAACAAACAACCCTAACCCCCTAACAACAAACAACACTAACACCCTAACAACAAACAACCCTAACCCCCTAACAGCAAACAACACTAACCCCCTGACAACAAACAACCCTAAACCCCTAACATCAAAGAACACTAACACCCTAACAACAAACAACCCTAACCCCCAACAACAAACACTAACCCCCAAACAACAAACAACCCTAACCCCTAAAAACCAAAAACACTAACCCACTAACAACAAACAACCCTAACCCACTAACAACAAACAACCCTAACATCCTAACAACAAACAAAACTAACATCCTAACAACAAACAACACTAACACCCTAACAACAAAAACCACTAAAACCCAACAAGAAAAAACCCTAAACCCCTAACAACAAACACTAACCCCCTAACAACAAAAAACACTAAACCCCTAACAAGAAACTACCCTAACTCCGTAACAACAAACAACACTAACCCCGTAACAACAAACAACCCTAACCCCAAAATAAGAAACAACCCTAACCCCCTAACAACAAAAAATCCTAACTCCCGAACAACAAACAACACTAACGCCCTAACCACAATAAACACTAACACCCTAACAACAAAAACCACTAAACCCCAACAAGAAACAACCCTAAACCCCTAACAACAAACAACACTAACCCCCTAACAACAAACAACCCTAACCAAACAACAAACAACCCTAACCCACTAACAACAAACAACACTAACACCCTAACAACAAATAACCCTAACCCCCTAACAACAAACAACACTAACACCCTAACAAAAAACAACCCTAACCCCTAACAACAAACAACACTAACCCCCTAACAGCAAACAACCCTAAACCTCTAACATCAAAGAACACTAACACCTAACAACAAACAACCCTAACCCCCTAACAACAAACACTAACCCCCAAACAACAAACAACCCTAAGCCACTAACAACAAACAACCCTAAACCACTAACAACAAACAACCCTAACCCCCTAACAACAAACAATCCTAAACCCCCGAACAACCAACAACACTAACCCCCTAACCACAGTAAACATTAACACCCTAACAACAAAAACCACTAAACCCCAACAAGAAAAACCCCTAAAACCCTAACAACAAACAACACTAACCCCCTAAGAACAAACAACCCTAACCAAACAACAAACAACCTTAACCCCTAAAAACAAACAACCCTAACCCCCTAACAACAAACAACCCTAAGCAAACAACAAACAACCCTAACCGACTAACAAGAAACAACACTAACCCCCTAACAAGAAACAGCACTAACCCCCTGAGAAGAAACAACACTAACCCCCTAACAACAAACAACACTAACCCACTAACAACAAACAACACTAACCCCCTAACAACAAACAACCCTAAACCCCTAACATCAAAGAACACTAACACCCTAACAACAAAAACCACTAAACCCCAACAAGAAACAACTGTAAACCCTTAACAACAAACACTAACCCCCTAACAACAAACAACACTAAACCCCTAACAAGAAACTACCCTAACCCCGTAACAAGAAACAACACTAACCCCGTAACAACAAACAATCCTAACCCCCGAACAACCAACAACACTAACCCCCTAACCAAAATAAACACTAACACCCGAACAACAAAAACCACTAACCCCCAACAAGAAACAACCCTAAACCCCTAACAACAAACAACACTAACCCCCTAACAACAAACAACCCTAACCAAACAACAAACAACCCTAACCCACTGACAACAAACAACACTAACACCCTAACAACAAACAACCCTAACCCCCTAACAACAAACAACACTAACACCCTAACAAAAAACAACCCTAACCCCTAACAACAAACAACACTAACCCCCTAACAACAAACACTAACCCCCAAACAACAAACAACCCTAAGCCACTAACAACAAACAACCCTAAACCACTAACAACAAACAACCCTAACCCGCTAACAACAAACAATCCTAACCTCCGAACAACCAACAACACTAACCCCCTAACCACAGTAAACATTAACACCCTAACAACAAAAACCACTAAACCCCAACAAGAAAAAACCCTAAAACCCTAACAACAAACAACACTAACCCCCTAAGAACAAACAACCCTAACCAAACAACAAACAACCTTAACCCCTAATAACAAACAACCCTAACCCCCTAACAACAAACAACCCTAAGCAAACAACAAACAACCCTAACCGACTAACAAGAAACAACACTAACCCCCTAACAAGAAACAGCACTAACCCCCTAAGAAGAAACAACACTAACCCCCTAACAACAAACAACACTAACCCCCTAAAAACAAACAACCCTAAACACCTAACAGCAAAGAACACTAACACCCTAACAACAAAAACCACTAAACCCCAACAAGAAACAACCCTAAACCCCTAACAACAAACAGTAACCCCCTAACAACAAACAACACTAAACCCCTAACAAGAAACTACCCTAACCCCCTAACAACAAACAATCCTAACCCCCGAACAACCAACAACACTAACCCCCTAACCACAATAAACACTAACACCCTAACAACAAAAACCACTAAACCCCAACAAGAAACAACCCTAAACCCCTAACAACAAACAACCCTAACCTCTAAAAACAAACAACCCTAACCAAACAACAAATAACCCAAACCGACTAACAACAAACAACACTAACCCCCTAATTAGCAAGAAACAACACTAACCCCCTAAGAAGAAACAACACTAACCCCCTAACCACAAACAACACTAACCCCCTAACAACAAAAACCACTAAACCGCAACAAGAAACAACCCTAAACCCCAAACAACAAACACTAACCCCCTAACAACAAACAACAGTAAACCCCTAACATCAAACAACACTAACCTCCTAACAACACAAAACACTAACACCCTAACAACAAACAACACTAACAGCCTAACAACAAAAACCACTAAACCCCAAAAAGAAACAACCCTAAACCCGTAACAACAAACACTAACCCCCTAACAACAAACAACACTAACACCCTAACAAAAACAACCCTAACTCCGTAACAACAAACAACACTAACACCCTAACAATAAACAACCCTAACCCCCTAACAACAAACAACACTAACCCCCTAACAACAAACAACACTAAACCCCTAACATCAAACAACTCTAACCCCCTAACAACAAACAACACTAAACCCCTAACAAGAAACTACCCTAACCCCGTAACAAGAAACAACACTAACCCAGTAACAACAAACAACCCTAACCCCCTAACAACAAACAATCCTAACCCCCGAACAACCAACAACACTAACCCCCTAACCACAATAAACACTAACACCCGAACAACAAAAACCACTAACCCCCAACAAGAAACAACCCTAAACACCTAACAACAAACAACACTAACCCCCTAACAACAAACAACCCTAACCAAACAACAAACAAACCTAACCCACTAACAAAAAACAACACTAACACCCCAACAACAAACAACCCTAACCCCCTAACAACAAACAACACTAACACCCTAACAACAAACAACCCTAACCCCCTAACAACAAACAACACTAACACCCTAACAACAAACAACCCTAACCCCCTAACAACAAACAACACTAACCCCCTAACAACAAACAACCCTAAACCCCTAACATCAAAGAACACTAACACCCTAACAACAAACAACCCTAACACCCTAACAACAAACACTGACCCCCAAACAACAAACAACCCTGACCCAGTAACAACAAACAACCCTAAACCACTAACAACAAACAACCCTAACACCCTAACAACAAACAACACTAACCCCCTAACAACAAACAACCCTAAACCCCTAACATCAAACAACACTAACCCCCTAACAACACAAAAAACTAAAACCCTAAGAACAAACAACACTAACAGCCTAACAACAAAAACCACTAAACCCCAAAAAGAAACAACCCTAAACCCCTAACAACAAACACTAACCCCCTAACAACAAACAACGCTAACACCCTAACAAAAACAACCCTAACTCCCTAACAACAAACAACACTAACACCCTAACAATAAACAACCCTAACCCCCTAACAACAAACAACACTAACCCCCTAACAACAAACAACCCTAAACCCCAACATCAAACAACACTAACCCCCTAACAACAAACAACACTAAACTCCTAACATCAAAGAACTCTAACCCCTAACAACAAACAACACTAAACCCCTAACAAGAAACTACCCTAACCCCGTAACAAGAAACAACACTAACCCCGTAACAACAAACAACCCTAACCCCCTAACAACAAACAATCCTAACCCCCGAACAACCAACAACACTAACCCCGTAACCACAATAAACACTAACACCCGAACAACAAAAACCACTAACCCCCAACAAGAAACAACCCTAAACACCTAACAACAAACAACACTAACCCCCTAACAACAAACAACCCTAACCAAACAACAAACAAACCTAACCCAGTAACAAAAAACAACACTAACACCCCAACAACAAACAACCCTAACCCCCTAACAACAAACAACACTAACACCCTAACAACAAACAACCCTAACCCCCTAACAACAAACAACACTAACCCCCTAACAACAAACAACCCTAACCCCCTAACAACAAACAACACTAACCCCCTAACAACAAACAACCCTAAACCCCTAACATCAAAGAACACTAACACCCTAACAACAAACAACCCTAACACCCTAACAACAAACACTGACCCCCAAACAACAAACAACCCTGACCCAGTAACAACAAACAACCCTAAACCACTAACAACAAACAACCCTAACCCACTAACAACAAACAACACTAACCCCCTAACAACAAACAACCCTAAACCCCTAACATCAAACAACACTAACCCCCTAACAACACAAAAAACTAAAACCCTAAGAACAAACAACACTAACACCCTAACAACAAAAACCACTAAATCCCAACAAGAAACAACCCTAAACCCCTAACAAAAAACACTAACCCCCTAACAACAAACAACACTAAACCCCTAACAAGAAACTACCCTAACCCCGTAACAACAAACAACACTTACCCGGTAAAAACAAACAACCCTAACCCCCAAACAACAAACAACCCTAACCCCCTAAAAACAAACAATCCTAACCCCCGAACAACCAACAACACTAACCCCCTAATCACAATAAACACTAACACCCTAACAACAAAAACCACTAAACCCCAACAAGAAACAACCCTAAACCCCTAACAACAAACACTAACCCCCTAACAACAAACAACACTAAACCCCTAACAACAAACAACCCTAACCAAAGAACAAAAAACCCTAACCCCCTAACAACAAACAACACTAACCCCCTAACAACAAACAACACTAAACCCCTAACATCAAAGAACACTAACACCCTAACAACAAACAACCCTAAACCCCTAACAACAAACAATCCTAACCCCCTAACAACCTACAACACTAACCCCCTAACCACAAACAACACTATCCCCGTAAGAACAAACAACACTAACCCCCTAACAACAGTCCTAACCACCTAACAACAAACAACACTAACCCCCAAAAAGAAACAACAATAAACCCCTAAAAACAAACAACACTCATCCCCTAAGAACAAACAACACTAACCCTCTAACAACAAACAACACTAACCCCTAAGAACAAAAACACTAACCCCCTAACAACAAACAACACTAACCCACTAAAAACAAACAACCCTAAAACCCTAAAATCAAACAACACTGAACCCCTTAAAACAAACAACACTAAGCCCCTAACAACAAATAGCACTAACACTCTAACAGCAAAAAACACTGACACGCTAACAACAACCAACACTAACCCCCTAACAACAAACAATTCTAACTCCCTAAAAACAAATAACACTAACCCCCTAAAAACAAACAACCCTAAAACCCTAAAAACAAACAACACTGAACCCCTAAAAACAAACAACACTAAGCCAATAACAACAAACAGCACTAACCCACTAACAACAAAAAACATTAACCCGCTAACAACATCCAACACTAACGCCCTAACCACAAACAACACTAACCCCCTAAGAACAAACAACCCTAAACCCCTAACAATAAACAACACTCACCCCTAAAAAACAAACAACCCTAAAACCCTAAAAGCAAACACCACTGAACCCCTAAAAACAAACAACACTAACACCCGAACAACAAACACCACTAAACCCCAACAAGAAACAACCCTAAGCCCCTAACAACAAACAACACTGACCCCCTAACAAGAAACAACACTAAACCCCTAACAACAAACAACACTAACCCCCTAACAACAAACAACACTAACAACCTAACAACAACCAAACCTAACCCCTAAGAACAAACAGCACTAACCCCCAAACAACAAACAACCCTAACCCCCTAACAACAAACAATCCTAACCCCCGAACAACCAACAACACTAACCCCCTAACCACAATAAACACTAACACCCTAACAACAAAAACCACTAAACCCCAACAAGAAACAACCCTAAACCACTAACAACAAACAACCCTAACCCCCTAACAACAAACAACACTAACCCCCTAACAAAAAACAACCCTAAAACCCTAACATCTAAGAACACTAACACCCTAACAGGAAACAACCCTAACCGCCTAACAACAAACACTAACCCCCAAAGAACAAACAACCCTAACCCCTAAAAACCAAAAATACAAACCCACTAACAACAAACAACCCTAAACCACTAACAACAAACAACCCTAACGCCCTAACAACAAACAACACTAACCCCCTAACAACAAACCACCCTAAACCCCTAACATCAAACAACACTAACCCCCTAACAACACAAAACACTAACACCATAACAACAAACAACACTAACACCCTAACAACAAAAACCACTAAACCCCAACAAGAAACAACCCTAAACCACTAACAACAAACACTAACCCCCTAACAACAAACAACACTAAACACCTAACAAGAAACTACCCTATCCCCGTAACAACAAACAACACTAACCCCGTAACAACAAACAACCCTAACCCCCAAACAACAAACAACCCTAACCCCCTAACAACACACAATCCTAACCCCCGAACAACCAACAACACTAACCCCCTAACCACAATAAACACTAACACCCGAACAACAAAAACCACTAAACCCCACAAGAAACAACCCTAAACCCCTAACATCAAACAACACTAACCCCCTAACAACAAACAACCCTAACCAAACAACAATGAAACCTAACCCACTAACAACAAACAACACTAACACCCCAACAACAAACAACCCTAACCCCCTAACAACAAACAACACTAACACCCTATCAACAAACAACCCTAAGCCCCTAACATCAAAGAACACTAACACCCTAACAACAAACAATCCTAACCCCCTAACTACAAACACTAACCCCCAAACAACAAACAACACTAAACCCCTAACATCATAGAACACTAACACCCTAACAACAAACAACCGTAACCCCCTAACAAGAAACACTAACCCCCAAACAACAAACAACCCTAACCCCTAAAAACCAAAAACACTAACCCACTAATAACAAACAATCCTAACCCACTAACAACAAACAACCCTAACCCCCTAACAACAAACAACCCTTAACCCCTAACATCAAACAACACTAACCCCCTAACAACACAAAACACTAACACCGTAACAACAAACAACACTAACACCCTAACAACAAAAACCACTAAACCCCAAAAAGAAACAACCCTAAACCCGTAACAACAAACACTAACCCCCTAACAACAAACAACACTAAACGCCTAACAAGAAACTAACCTAACCCCGTAACAACAATCAACACTAACCTCCTAACAACAAACAACCTTAACCAAACAACAAACACCCCTAAACCCCTAACAACAAACAATCGTAACCCCCTAACAACCTACAACACTAACCCCCTAACCACAAACAACACTAACCCCGTAAGAACAAACAACACTAACCCCTAACAACAGTCCTAACCACCTAACAACGAACAACACTAACCCCCTAAAAAGAAACAACAATAAACCCCTAAAAACAACCAACACTCATCCCCTAACAACAAACAATCCTAACCCCCTAAAAACAAACAACACTAACCCCCTAAAAACAAACAACCCTAAAACCCTAAAAACAAACAACACTGAACCCCTAAAAACAAACAACACTAAGCCAATAACAACAAACAGCACTAACCCACTGACAACAAAAAACACTAACCCGCTAACAACATCCAACAGTAATGCCCTAACCACAAAAAACACTGAAACCCTAAAAACAAACAACCCTAAACCCCTAACAACAAACAACACTCACCCCTAAAAAACAAACAACCCTAAAACTCTAAAAGCAAACAACACTGAACCCCTAAAAACAAACAACACTAAGCCCCTAACAACAAATAACACTAACACCCGAACAACAAACACAACACCACTAAACCCCAACAAGAAACAACCCTAAGCCCCTAACAACAAACAACACCAACCCCCTAACAAGAAACAACCATAAAGCCCTAACAACAAACAACACTAACCCCCTAACAACAAACACTAAACCCCTAACAAGAAACTACCCTAACCCCGTAACAACAAACAACACTAAACCCGTAACACCAAACAACCCTAACCCCCAAAGAACAAAAAACCCTAACCACCTAACAACAAACGATAATAACCCCCGAACAACCAACAACCCTAACCCCCTAACAACAAACAATCCTAACCCCCAAACAACCAACAACACTAACCCCCTAACCACAATAAAGACTAACACCCTAACAACAAAAACACTAAACCCCAACAAGAAACAACCATAAACCCCTAACAACAAACAACACTAACCCCCTAACAACAAACAACCCTAACCAAACAACAGAAAACCCTAACCCACTAACAAGAAACAACAGTAACACCCTAACAACAAACAAACCTAACCCTCTAACAACAAACAACACTAACCCCCTAACAACAAACAACCCTAAACCCCTACCATCAAAGAACACTAACACCCTAACAACAAACAACCCGAACCCCCAACAACAAACACAAACCCTGAAACAACAAACAACCCTAACCCCTAAAAACCAAAAACACTAACCCACTAACAACAAACAACACTAACCCACTTACAACAAACAACCCTAACACCCTAACAACAAACACTAACCCCCTAACAACAAACAACCGGAAACCCCTAACATCAAACAACACTAACCCCCTAACAACACAAAACACTAACACCCTACCAACAAACAACACTAACACCCTAACAACAAAAACCACTAAACCCCAACAAGAAACAACCCTAAACCCCTAACAACAAACACTAACCCCCTAACAACAAACAACACTAAACCCCTAACAAGAAACTACCCTAACCCCGTAACAACAAACAACACTAACCCCGTAACAACAATTGTAACCAAACAACAGAAAACCCTAACCCACTAAAAAGAAACAACAGTAACACCCTAACAACAAACAAACCTAACCCTCTAACAACAAACAACACTAACCCCCTAACAACAAACAACACTAACCCCCTAACATCAAAGAACACTAACACCCTAACAACAAACAACCCTAAGCCCTAACAACAAACAAAATTAACCCCCAAAAAGAAACAACCCTAAACCCCTAACAACAAACAACACTAACCCCCTAACAACAAACACTAACCCCCAAACAACAAACAACCCTAACCCCTAAAAACCAAAAACACTAACCCACTAATAACAAACAACCCTAACCCACTAACAGCAAACAACCCTAAGCCCCTAACAACAAACAACACTAACCCCCTAACAACAAACAACACTAAACCCCTAACATCAACCAACACTAACCCCCTAACAACACAAAACACTAACACCCTAACAACAAACAACACTAACACCCTAACAACAAACAACACTAACCCCCTAACAACAAACAACCCTAAACCCCTAACATCAAACAACACTAACCCCCTAACAACACAAAACACTAACACCATAACAACAAACAACACTAACACCCTAACAACAAAAACCACTAAACCCCAACAAGAAACAACCCTAAACCACTAACAACAAACACTAACCCCCTAACAACAAACAACACTAAACACCTAACAAGAAACTACCCTAACCCCGTAACAACAAACAACACTAACCCCGTAACAACAAACAACCCTAACCCCCAAACAACAAACAACCCTAACCCCCTAACAACACACAATCCTAACCCCCGAACAACCAACAACACTAACCCCCTAACCACAATAAACACTAACACCCGAACAACAAAAACCACTAAACCCCACAAGAAACAACCCTAAACCCCTAACATCAAACAACACTAACCCCCTAACAACAAACAACCCTAACCAAACAACAATGAAACCTAACCCACTAACAACAAACAACACTAACACCCCAACAACAAACAACCCTAACCCCCTAACAACAAACAACACTAACACCCTATCAACAAACAACCCTAAGCCCCTAACATCAAAGAACACTAACACCCTAACAACAAACAATCCTAACCCCCTAACAACAAACACTAACCCCCAAACAACAAACAACACTAAACCCCTAACATCATAGAACACTAACACCCTAACAACAAACAACCGTAACCCCCTAACAAGAAACACTAACCCCCAAACAACAAACAACCCTAACCCCTAAAAACCAAAAACACTAACCCACTAATAACAAACAATCCTAACCCACTAACAACAAACAACCCTAACCCCCTAACAACAAACAACCCTTAACCCCTAACATCAAACAACACTAACCCCCTAACAACACAAAACACTAACACCGTAACAACAAACAACACTAACACCCTAACAACAAAAACCACTAAACCCCAAAAAGAAACAACCCTAAACCCGTAACAACAAACACTAACCCCCTAACAACAAACAACACTAAACGCCTAACAAGAAACTAACCTAACCCCGTAACAACAATCAACACTAACCTCCTAACAACAAACAACCTTAACCAAACAACAAACACCCCTAAACCCCTAACAACAAACAATCGTAACCCCCTAACAACCTACAACACTAACCCCCTAACCACAAACAACACTAACCCCGTAAGAACAAACAACACTAACCCCTAACAACAGTCCTAACCACCTAACAACGAACAACACTAACCCCCTAAAAAGAAACAACAATAAACCCCTAAAAACAACCAACACTCATCCCCTAACAACAAACAATCCTAACCCCCTAAAAACAAACAACACTAACCCCCTAAAAACAAACAACCCTAAAACCCTAAAAACAAACAACACTGAACCCCTAAAAACAAACAACACTAAGCCAATAACAACAAACAGCACTAACCCACTGACAACAAAAAACACTAACCCGCTAACAACATCCAACAGTAATGCCCTAACCACAAAAAACACTGAAACCCTAAAAACAAACAACCCTAAACCCCTAACAACAAACAACACTCACCCCTAAAAAACAAACAACCCTAAAACTCTAAAAGCAAACAACACTGAACCCCTAAAAACAAACAACACTAAGCCCCTAACAACAAATAACACTAACACCCGAACAACAAACACAACACCACTAAACCCCAACAAGAAACAACCCTAAGCCCCTAACAACAAACAACACCAACCCCCTAACAAGAAACAACCGTAAAGCCCTAACAACAAACAACACTAACCCCCTAACAACAAACACTAAACCCCTAACAAGAAACTACCCTAACCCCGTAACAACAAACAACACTAAACCCGTAACACCAAACAACCCTAACCCCCAAAGAACAAAAAACCCTAACCACCTAACAACAAACGATAATAACCCCCGAACAACCAACAACCCTAACCCCCTAACAACAAACAATCCTAACCCCCAAACAACCAACAACACTAACCCCCTAACCACAATAAAGACTAACACCCTAACAACAAAAACACTAAACCCCAACAAGAAACAACCATAAACCCCTAACAACAAACAACACTAACCCCCTAACAACAAACAACCCTAACCAAACAACAGAAAACCCTAACCCACTAACAAGAAACAACAGTAACACCCTAACAACAAACAAACCTAACCCTCTAACAACAAACAACACTAACCCCCTAACAACAAACAACCCTAAACCCCTACCATCAAAGAACACTAACACCCTAACAACAAACAACCCGAACCCCCAACAACAAACACAAACCCTGAAACAACAAACAACCCTAACCCCTAAAAACCAAAAACACTAACCCACTAACAACAAACAACACTAACCCACTTACAACAAACAACCCTAACACCCTAACAACAAACACTAACCCCCTAACAACAAACAACCGGAAACCCCTAACATCAAACAACACTAACCCCCTAACAACACAAAACACTAACACCCTACCAACAAACAACACTAACACCCTAACAACAAAAACCACTAAACCCCAACAAGAAACAACCCTAAACCCCTAACAACAAACACTAACCCCCTAACAACAAACAACACTAAACCCCTAACAAGAAACTACCCTAACCCCGTAACAACAAACAACACTAACCCCGTAACAACAATTGTAACCAAACAACAGAAAACCCTAACCCACTAAAAAGAAACAACAGTAACACCCTAACAACAAACAAACCTAACCCTCTAACAACAAACAACACTAACCCCCTAACAACAAACAACACTAACCCCCTAACATCAAAGAACACTAACACCCTAACAACAAACAACCCTAAGCCCTAACAACAAACAAAATTAACCCCCAAAAAGAAACAACCCTAAACCCCTAACAACAAACAACACTAACCCCCTAACAACAAACACTAACCCCCAAACAACAAACAACCCTAACCCCTAAAAACCAAAAACACTAACCCACTAATAACAAACAACCCTAACCCACTAACAGCAAACAACCCTAAGCCCCTAACAACAAACAACACTAACCCCCTAACAACAAACAACACTAAACCCCTAACATCAACCAACACTAACCCCCTAACAACACAAAACACTAACACCCTAACAACAAACAACACTAACACCCTAACAACAAACAACACTAACCCCCTAACAACAAACAACCCTAAACCAATAACATCAAACAACACTAAGCCCCTAACAACACAAAACACTAACAGCCTACCAAAAAACAACACTAACACCCTAACAACAAAAACCACTAAACCCCAACAAGAAACAACCCTAAACCCGTAACAACAAACACTAAATCCCTAACAACAAACAACACTAAACCATTAACAACAAACTACCCTAACCCCGTAACAACAAACAACACTAACCCCGTAACAACAAACAACCCTAACCCCCAAACAACAAACAACCCTAACCCCCTAACAACAAACAATCCTAACCCCCGAACAACCAACAACACTAACCCCCTAACCACAATAAACACTAACACCCGAACAACAAAAACCACTAAACCCCAACAACAAACAACCCTAAACCCCTAACAACAAACAACACTAACCCCCTAACAACAAACAACCCTAACCAAACAACAAACAACCCTAACCCACCAACAAAAACCAACACTAACCCCCTAACAAGAAACTACTCTAACCCCGTAACAACAAACAACCCTTACCCCGAAAAACAAACAACCCTAACCCCCTAAAAACAAACAACCTTAACCAAACAACAAACAACCCTGACCGACTAACAACAAACAACACTAACCCCCTAAGAAGAAACAACACTAACCCCCTAAGAAGAAACAACACTAACCTCCTAACAACAAACAACACTAACCCCCTAACAACAAATAATCCTAACCCCCGAACAACCAACAACACTGACCCCCTAACCACAATAAACACTAACACCCGAACAACAAAAACCACTATACCCCAACAAGAAACAACCCTAAACCCCTAACAACAAACAACACTAACACCCTAACAACAAAAACCACTAAACCCCAACAAGAAACAACCCTAAAACCCTAACAACAAACAACACTAACCCCCTAACAACAAACAACCCTAACCAAACAACAAACAAACCTAACCCACTAACAACAAACAACACTAACACCCGAACAACAAACAACCCTAACCCCCTAACAACAAACAACACTAACACCCTAACAACAAACAACCCTAACCCCCAAACAACAAACAACCCTAACCCCTAAAAACCAAAAACACTCACCCACTAACAACAAACAACCCTAACCCACTAACAACAAACAACCCTAACCCCCTAACAACAAACAACCCTAAACCCCTAACATCAAACAAAACTAACCTCCTAACAACACAAAACACTAACACCCTAACAACAAACAACACTAACACCCTAACAACAAAAACCACTAAACCCCAACAAGAAACAACCCTAAACCCCTAACAACAAACACTAACCCCCTAAGAATAAACAACACTAAACCCCTAACAAGAATCTACCCTAACCCCGTAACAACAAAAAACACTAACCCCGTAACAACAAACAACCCTAACCCCCAAACAACAAACAACCCTAACCCCCTAACAACAAACAATCCTAACCCCCGAACAACCAACAACACTAACCCCCTAACCACAGTATACACTAACACCCTAACAACAAAAACCACTAAACCCCTACAAAAAACAACCCTAAACCCCTAACAACAAACAACACTAACCCCCTAACAACAAACAACCCTAACCAAACAACAAAAAACCCTAACCCACTAACAACAAACAACACTAACACCCTAACAACAAACAACCCTAACCCCCTAACAACAAACAACACTAACACTAACCAGAAACAACCCTAACCCCCTAACAACAAACAACACTAACCCACTAACAACAAACAACCCTAAACCCCTAACATCAAAGAACACTAACACCCTAACAACATACAACCCTAACCCCCTAACAACAAACACTAACCCCCAAACAACAAACAACCCTAACCCCTAAAAACCAAAAACACTAACGCACTAACAACAAACACCCCTAACAAACTAACAACAAACAACCCTAACACCCTAACAACAAACAACACTAACCCCCTAACAACAAACAACCCTAAACCCCTAACATCAAACAACACTAACCCTCTAACAACACAAAACACTAACACCCTAACAACAAACAACACTAAAACCCTAACAACAAAAACCACTAAACCCCAACAAGAAACAACCCTAAACCCCTAACAACAAACACTAACCCCCTAACAACAAAGAACACTAAACCCCTAACAAGAAACTACCCTAACCCCGTAACAACAAACAACACTAACCTGGTAACAAAAAACAACCCTAACCCCCAAACAACAAACAACCCTAACCCCCTAACAACAAACAATCCTAACCCCCGAACAACCAACAACACTAACCCCCTAACCACAATAAACACTAACACCCAAACAACAAAAACCACTAAACCCCAACAAGAAACAACCCTAAACCCCTAACAACAAACAACACTAACCCCCTAACAACAAACAACCCTAACCAAACAACAAACAAACCTAAACCACTAACAACAAACAACACTATCACGCGAACAACAAACAACCCTAACGCCCTAACAAAAAACAACACTAAGACCCTAACAACAAAAACCAATAAACCCCAACAAGAAACAACCCTAAAACCCTAACAACAAACAACACTAACCCCCTAACAACAAACAACCCTAACCAAACAACAAACAAACCTAACCCACTAACAACAAACAACACTAACACCCAATCAACAAACAACCCTAACCCCCTAACAACAAACAACACTAACACCCTAACAACAAACAACCCTAACCCCCTAACAACAAACAACACTAACCCCATAACAACAAACAACCTTAAACCCCTAACATCAAAGAACACTAACACCCTAACAACAAACAACCCTAACCCCCTAACAACAAACACTAACCCCCAAACAACAAGCAACCCTAAAACCCTAAAAGCAAACAACACTAAACCCCTAAAAACAAACAACACTAAGCCCCTAACAACAAACAACACTAACACCCGAACAACAAACACCACTAAACCCCAACAAGAAACAACCCTAAGCCCCTAACAACAAACAACACTAACCCCCTAACAAGAAACAACCCTAAACCCCTAACAACAAACAACACTAACCCCCTAACAACAAACAACACTAACACCCTAACAACAACCAACCCTAACCCCCTAAGAACAAACAACACTAATGTCCTAAGAAGAAACAACACTAACCCCCAGCAACGAACAATACTAACCCCCTAACAACACAAAACCTAACCTCTTATCAACAAACAACCCTAACCCACTAACAACAAACAACCCTAACACCCTAACAACAAACAACACTAACCCCCTAACAACAAACAACCCTAAACCCCTAACATCAAAGAACACTAACACCCTAACAACAAACAACCCTAGCCCCCTAACAACAAACACTAACCCCCAAACAACAAACAACCCTAACCCCTAAAAACCAAAAACACTCACCCACTAACAACAAACAACCCTAACCCACTAACAACAAACAACCCTAACCCCCTAACAACAAACAACCCTAAACCCCTAACATCAAACAAAACTAACCTCCTAACAACACAAAACACTAACACCCTAACAACAAACAACACTAACACCCTAACAACAAAAACCACTAACCCCCAACAAGAAACAACCCTAACACCATAACAACAAACAACACTAACCCCCTAACAACAAACAACCCTAAACCCCTAACATCAAAGAACACTAACACCCTAACAACAAACAACCCTAGCCCCCTAACAACAAACACTAACCCCCAAACAACAAACAACCCTAACCCCTAAAAACCAAAAACACTAACCCACTAACAACAAACAACCCTAACCCACTAACAACAAACAACCCTAACCCCCTAACAACAAAAAACCCTAAACCCCTATCATCAAACAACACTAACCTCCTAACCACAATAAACACTAACACCCGAACAACAAAAACCACTATACCCCAACAAGAAACAACCCTAAACCCCTAACAACAAACAACACTAACACCCTAACAACAAAAACCACTAAACCCCAACAAGAAACAACCCTAAAACCCTAACAACAAACAACACTAACCCCCTAACAACAAACAACGCTAACCAAACAACAAACAAACCTAACCCACTAACAACAAACAACACTAACACCCGAACAACAAACAACCCTAACCCCCTAACAACAAAAAACACTAAACCCCAACAAGAAACAACCTTAAACCCGTAACAACAAACAACCCTAAACCCCTAACAACAAACAACACTAACACCCTAACAACAAACAACTCCAACCCCCTAACAACAAACAACCCTAAACCCCTAACATCAAACAACACTAACCCCCTAACAACACAAACCACTAACACCCTAACAACAAACAACACTAACACCCTAACAACAAAAACCACTAAACCCCAACAAGAAACAACCTTAAACCCCTAACAACAAACAACCCTAAACCCCTAACAACAAACAACACTAACACCCTAACAACAAACAACTCTAACCCCCTAACAACAAACAACCCTAAACCCCTAACATCAAACAACACTAACCCCCTAACAACACAAACCACTAACACCCTAACAATAAACAACACTAACACCCTAACAACAAAAACCACTAAACCCCAACAAGAAACAACCTTAAACCCCTAACAACTAACAACCCTAAACCCCTAACAACAAACAACACTAACACCGTAACAACAGACAACTCTAACCCCCTAACAACAAACAACCCTAAACCCCTAACATCAAACAACACTAACCCCCTAACAACACAAACCACTAACACCCTAACAACAAACAACACTAACACCCTAACAACAAAAACCACTAAACCCCAACAAGAAACAACCTTAAACCCCTAACAACAAACAACCCTAAACCCCTAACAACAAACAACACTAACACCCTAACAACAAACAACTCAAACCCCCTAACAACAAACAACCCTAAACCCCTAACAACAAACAACACTAACACCCTAACAACAAACAACTCTAACCCCCTAACAACAAACAACCCTAAACCCCTAACATCAAACAACACTAACCCCCTAACAACACAAACCACTAACACCCTAACAACAAACAACACTAACACCCTAACAACAAACAACCCTAAACCCCTAACATCAAAGAACACTAACACCCTAACAACAAACAACCCTAGCCCCCTAACAACAAACACTAACCCCCAAACAACAAACAACCCTAACCCCTAAAAACCAAAAACACTAACCCACTAACAACAAACAACCCTAACCCACTAACAACAAACAACCCTAACCCCGTAACAACAAACAACTCTAAACCCCTAACATCAAACAACACTAACCTCCTAACAACACAAAACACTAACACCCTAACAACAAACAACACTAACACCCTAACAACAAAAACCACTAAACCCCAACAAGAAACAACCCTAAACCCCTAACAACAAACACTAACCCCCTAACAATAAACAACACTAAACCCCTAACAAGAAACTACCCTAACCCCGTAACAACAAAAAACACTAACCCCGTAACAACAAACAACCCTAACCCCCAAACAACAAACAACCCTAACCCCCTAACAACAAACAATCCTAACCCCCGAACAACCAACAACACTAACCCCCTAACCACAGTATACACTAACACCCTAACAACAAAAACCACTAAACCCCTACAAGAAACAACCCTAAACCCCTAACAACAAACAACACTAACCCCCTAACAACAAACAACCCTAACCAAACAACAAAAAACCCTAACCCACTAACAACAAACAACACTAACACCCTAACAACAAACAACCCTAACCCCCTAACAACAAACAACACTAACACACTAACCAGAAACAACCCTAACCCCCTAACAACAAACAACACTAACCCTCTAACAACAAACAACCCTAAACCCCTAACATCAAAGAACACTAACACCCTAACAACATACAACCCTAACCCCCTAACAACAAACACTAACCCCCAAACAACAAACAACCCTAACCCCTAAAAACCAAAAACACTAACGCACTAACAACAAACAACCCTAACAAACTAACAACAAACAACCCTAACACCCTAACAACAAACAACACTAACCCCCTAACAACAAACAACCCTAAACCCCTAACATCAAACAACACTAACCCTCTAACAACACAAAACACTAACACCCTAACAACAAACAACACTAAAACCCTAACAACAAAAACCACTAAACCCCAACAAGAAACAACCCTAAACCCCTAACAACAAACACTAACCCCCTAACAACAAACAACACTAAACCCCTAACAAGAAACTACCCTAACCCCGTAACAACAAACAACACTAACCTGGTAACAAAAAACAACCCTAACCCCCAAACAACAAACAACCCTAACCCCCTAACAACAAACAATCCTAACCCCCGAACAACGAACAACACTAACCCCCTAACCACAATAAACACTAACACCCAAACAACAAAAACCACTAAACCCCAACAAGAAACAACTCTAAACCCCTAACAGCAAACAACACTAACCCCCTAACAACAAACAACCCTAACCAAACAACAAACAAACCTAAACCACTAACAACAAACAACACTATCACGCGAACAACAAACAACCCTAACCCCCTAAAAAAAACAACACTAACACCCTAACAACAAAAACCAATAAACCCCAACAAGAAACAACCCTAAAACCCTAACAACAAACAACACTAACCCCCTAACAACAAACAACCCTAACCAAACAACAAACAAACCTAACCCACTAACAACAAACAACACTAACACCCGAACAACAAACAACCCTAACCCCCTAACAACAAACAACACTAACACCCTAACAACAAACAACCCTAACCCCCTAACAACAAACAACACTAACCCCCTAACAACAAACAACCTTAAACCCCTAACATCAAAGAACACTAACACCCTAACAACAAACAACCCTAACCCCCTAACAACAAACACTAACCCCCAAACAACAAACAACCCTAAAACCCTAAAAGCAAACAACACTAAACCCCTAAAAACAAACAACACTAAGCCCCTAACAACAAACAACACTAACACCCGAACAACAAACACCACTAAACCCCAACAAGAAACAACCCTAAGCCCCTAACAACAAACAACACTAACCCCCTAACAAGAAACAACCCTAAACCCCTAACAACAAACAACACTAACCCCCTAACAACAAACAACACTAACACCCTAACAACAACCAACCCGAACCCCCTAAGAACAAACAACACTAATGCCCTTAGAAGAAACAACACTAACCCCCAGCAACGAACAATACTAACCCCCTAACAACACAAAACCTAACCTCTTATCAACAAACAACCCTAACCCACTAACAACAAACAACCCTAACACCCTAACAACAAACAACACTAACCCCCTAACAACAAACAACCCTAAACCCCTAACATCAAAGAACACTAACACCCTAACAACAAACAATCCTAGCCCCCTAACAACAAACACTAACCCCCAAACAACAAACAACCCTAACCCCTAAAAACCAAAAACACTAACCCACTAACAACAAACAACCCTAACCCACTAACAACAAACAACCCTAACCCCCTAACAACAAAAAACCCTAAACCCCTATCATCAAACAACACTAACCTCCTAACCACAATAAACACTAACACCCGAACAACAAAAACCACTATACCCCAACAAGAAACAACCCTAAACCCCTAACAACAAACAACACTAACACCCTAACAACAAAAACCACTAAACCCCAACAAGAAACAACCCTAAAACCCTAACAACAAACAACACTAACCCCCTAACAACAAACAACCCTAACCAAACAACAAACAAACCTAACCCACTAACAACAAACAACACTAACACCCGAACAACAAACAACCCTAACCCCCTAACAACAAACAACACTAACACCCTAACAACAAACAACCCTAACCCCCAAACAACAAACAACCCTAACCCCTAAAAACCAAAAACACTCACCCACTAACAACAAACAACCCTAACCCACTAACAACAAACAACCCTAACCCCCTAACAACAAACAACCCTAAACCCCTAACATCAAACAAAACTAACCTCCTAACAACACAAAACACTAACACCCTAACAACAAACAACACTAACACCCTAACAACAAAAACCACTAAACCCCAACAAGAAACAACCCTAAACCCCTAACAACAAACACTAACCCCCTAAGAATAAACAACACTAAACCCCTAACAAGAATCTACCCTAACCCCGTAACAACAAACAACACTAACCCCGTAACAACAAACAACCCTAACCCCCAAACAACAAACAACCCTAACCCCCTAACAACAAACAATCCTAACCCCCGAACAACCAACAACACTAACCCCCTAACCACAGTATACACTAACACCCTAACAACAAAAACCACTAAACCCCTACAAAAAACAACCCTAAACCCCTAACAACAAACAACACTAACCCCCTAACAACAAACAACCCTAACCAAACAACAAAAAACCCTAACCCACTAACAACAAACAACACTAACACCCTAACAACAAACAACCCTAACCCCCTAACAACAAACAACACTAACACTAACCAGAAACAACCCTAACCCCCTAACAACAAAAAACACTAACCCACTAACAACAAACAACCCTAAACCCCTAACATCAAAGAACACTAACACCCTAACAACATACAACCCTAACCCCCTAACAACAAACACTAACCCCCAAACAACAAACAACCCTAACCCCTAAAAACCAAAAACACTAACGCACTAACAACAAACACCCCTAACAAACTAACAACAAACAACCCTAACACCCTAACAACAAACAACACTAACCCCCTAACAACAAACAACCCTAAACCCCTAACATCAAACAACACTAACCCTCTAACAACACAAAACACTAACACCCTAACAACAAACAACACTAAAACCCTAACAACAAAAACCACTAAACCCCAACAAGAAACAACCCTAAACCCCTAACAACAAACACTAACCCCCTAACAACAAAGAACACTAAACCCCTAACAAGAAACTACCCTAACCCCGTAACAACAAACAACACTAACCTGGTAACAAAAAACAACCCTAACCCCCAAACAACAAACAACCCTAACCCCCTAACAACAAACAATCCTAACCCCCGAACAACCAACAACACTAACCCCCTAACCACAATAAACACTAACACCCAAACAACAAAAACCACTAAACCCCAACAAGAAACAACCCTAAACCCCTAACAACAAACAACACTAACCCCCTAACAACAAACAACCCTAACCAAACAACAAACAAACCTAAACCACTAACAACAAACAACACTATCACGCGAACAACAAACAACCCTAACGCCCTAACAAAAAACAACACTAACACCCTAACAACAAAAACCAATAAACCCCAACAAGAAACAACCCTAAAACCCTAACAACAAACAACACTAACCCCCTAACAACAAACAACCCTAACCAAACAACAAACAAACCTAACCCACTAACAACAAACAACACTAACACCCAATCAACAAACAACCCTAACCCCCTAACAACAAACAACACTAACACCCTAACAACAAACAACCCTAACCCCCTAACAACAAACAACACTAACCCCATAACAACAAACAACCTTAAACCCCTAACATCAAAGAACACTAACACCCTAACAACAAACAACCCTAACCCCCTAACAACAAACACTAACCCCCAAACAACAAGCAACCCTAAAACCCTAAAAGCAAACAACACTAAACCCCTAAAAACAAACAACACTAAGCCCCTAACAACAAACAACACTAACACCCGAACAACAAACACCACTAAACCCCAACAAGAAACAACCCTAAGCCCCTAACAACAAACAACACTAACCCCCTAACAAGAAACAACCCTAAACCCCTAACAACAAACAACACTAACCCCCTAACAACAAACAACACTAACACCCTAACAACAAC
This sequence comes from Elephas maximus indicus, assembly GCF_024166365.1. Taxonomy (NCBI): domain Eukaryota; kingdom Metazoa; phylum Chordata; class Mammalia; order Proboscidea; family Elephantidae; genus Elephas; species Elephas maximus. The sequence continues at coordinate 1,311,950 of NW_026060233.1, read as the reverse complement.
CAACCCTAACCCCCTAAGAACAAACAACACTAATGTCCTAAGAAGAAACAACACTAACCCCCAGCAACGAACAATACTAACCCCCTAACAACACAAAACCTAACCTCTTATCAACAAACAACCCTAACCCACTAACAACAAACAACCCTAACACCCTAACAACAAACAACACTAACCCCCTAACAACAAACAACCCTAAACCCCTAACATCAAAGAACACTAACACCCTAACAACAAACAACCCTAGCCCCCTAACAACAAACACTAACCCCCAAACAACAAACAACCCTAACCCCTAAAAACCAAAAACACTCACCCACTAACAACAAACAACCCTAACCCACTAACAACAAACAACCCTAACCCCCTAACAACAAACAACCCTAAACCCCTAACATCAAACAAAACTAACCTCCTAACAACACAAAACACTAACACCCTAACAACAAACAACACTAACACCCTAACAACAAAAACCACTAACCCCCAACAAGAAACAACCCTAACACCATAACAACAAACAACACTAACCCCCTAACAACAAACAACCCTAAACCCCTAACATCAAAGAACACTAACACCCTAACAACAAACAACCCTAGCCCCCTAACAACAAACACTAACCCCCAAACAACAAACAACCCTAACCCCTAAAAACCAAAAACACTAACCCACTAACAACAAACAACCCTAACCCACTAACAACAAACAACCCTAACCCCCTAACAACAAACAACCGTAAACCCCTAACATCAAACGACACTAACCTCCTAACAACACAAAACACTAACACCCTAACAACAAACAACACTAACACCCTAACAACAAAAACCACTAAACCCCAACAAGAAACAACCCTAAACCCCTAACAACAAACACTAACCCCCTAACAACAAACAACACTAAACCCCTAACAAGAAACTAACCTAACCCCGTAACAACAAACACTAACCCCGTAACAACAAACAACCCTAACCCCCAAACAACAAACAACCCTAACCCCCTAACAACAAACAATCCTAACCCCCGAACAACCAACAACACTAACCCCCTAACCACAATAAAGACTAACACCCTAACAACAAAAACCACTAAACCCCAACAAGAAACAACCCTAAACCCCTAACAACAAACAACACTAACCCCCTAACAACAAACAACCCTAACCAAACAACAAACAAACCTAACCCACTAACAACAAACAACACTAACACCCTAACAACAAACAACGCTAACCCCTAACAACAAACAACACTAACACCCTAACAACAAACAACCCTAACCCCCTAACAACAAAAAACACTAACCCCGTAACAACAAACAACCCTAACCCCCAAACAACAAACAACCCTAACCCCCTAACAACAAACAATCCTAACCCCCGAACAACCAACAACACTAACCCCCTAACCACAGTATACACTAACACCCTAACAACAAAAACCACTAAACCCCTACAAGAAACAACCCTAAACCCCTAACAACAAACAACACTAACCCCCTAACAACAAACAACCCTAACCAAACAACAAAAAACCCTAACCCACTAACAACAAACAACACTAACACCCTAACAACAAACAACCCTAACCCCCTAACAACAAACAACACTAACACACTAACCAGAAACAACCCTAACCCCCTAACAACAAACAACACTAACCCCCTAACAACAAACAACCCTAAACCCCTAACATCAAAGAACACTAACACCCTAACAACATACAACCCTAACCCCCTAACAACAAACACTAACCCCCAAACAACAAACAACCCTAACCCCTAAAAACCAAAAACACTAACGCACTAACAACAAACAACCCTAACAAACTAACAACAAACAACCCTAACACCCTAACAACAAACAACACTAACCCCCTAACAACAAACAACCCTAAACCCCTAACATCAAACAACACTAACCCTCTAACAACACAAAACACTAACACCCTAACAACAAACAACACTAAAACCCTAACAACAAAAACCACTAAACCCCAACAAGAAACAACCCTAAACCCCTAACAACAAACACTAACCCCCTAACAACAAACAACACTAAACCCCTAACAAGAAACTACCCTAACCCCGTAACAACAAACAACACTAACCTGGTAACAAAAAACAACCCTAACCCCCAAACAACAAACAACCTTAACCCCCTAACAACAAACAATCCTAACCCCCGAACAACGAACAACACTAACCCCCTAACCACAATAAACACTAACACCCAAACAACAAAAACCACTAAACCCCAACAAGAAACAACTCTAAACCCCTAACAGCAAACAACACTAACCCCCTAACAACAAACAACCCTAACCAAACAACAAACAAACCTAAACCACTAACAACAAACAACACTATCACGCGAACAACAAACAACCCTAACCCCCTAAAAAAAACAACACTAACACCCTAACAACAAAAACCAATAAACCCCAACAAGAAACAACCCTAAAACCCTAACAACAAACAACACTAACCCCCTAACAACAAACAACCCTAACCAAACAACAAACAAACCTAACCCACTAACAACAAACAACACTAACACCCGAACAACAAACAACCCCAACCCCCTAACAACAAACAACACTAACACCCTAACAACAAACAACCCTAACCCCCTAACAACAAACAACACTAACCCCATAACAACAAACAACCTTAAACCCCTAACATCAAAGAACACTAACACCCTAACAACAAACAACCCTAACCCCCTAACAACAAACACTAACCCCCAAAGAACAAACAACCCTAAAACCCTAAAAGCAAACAACACTAAACCCCTAAAAACAAACAACACTAAGCCCCTAACAACAAACAACACTAACACCCGAACAACAAACACCACTAAACCCCAACAAGAAACAACCCTAAGCCCCTAACAACAAACAACACTAACCCCCTAACAAGAAACAACCCTAAACCCCTAACAACAAACAACACTAACCCCCTAACAACAAACAACACTAACACCCTAACAACAACCAACCCGAACCCCCTAAGAACAAACAACACTAATGCCCTTAGAAGAAACAACACTAACCCCCAGCAACGAACAATACTAACCCCCTAACAACACAAAACCTAACCTCTTATCAACAAACAACCCTAACCCACTAACAACAAACAACCCTAACACCCTAACAACAAACAACACTAACCCCCTAACAACAAACAACCGTAAACCCCTAACATCAAAGAACACTAACACCCTAACAACAAACAATCCTAGCCCCCTAACAACAAACACTAACCCCCAAACAACAAACAACCCTAACCCCTAAAAACCAAAAACACTAACCCACTAACAACAAACAACCCTAACCCACTAACAACAAACAACCCTAACCCCCTAACAACAAACAACCGTAAACCCCTAACATCAAACGACACTAACCTCCTAACAACACAAAACACTAACACCCTAACAACAAACAACACTAACACCCTAACAACAAAAACCACTAAACCCCAACAAGAAACAACCCTAAACCCCTAACAACAAACACTAACCCCCTAACAACAAACAACACTAAACCCCTAACAAGAAACTAACCTAACCCCGTAACAACAAACACTAACCCCGTAACAACAAACAACCCTAACCCCCAAACAACAAACAACCCTAACCCCCTAACAACAAACAATCCTAACCCCCGAACAACCAACAACACTAACCCCCTAACCACAATAAAGACTAACACCCTAACAACAAAAACCACTAAACCCCAACAAGAAACAACCCTAAACCCCTAACAACAAACAACACTAACCCCCTAACAACAAACAACCCTAACCAAACAACAAACAAACCTAACCCACTAACAACAAACAACACTAACACCCTAACAACAAACAACGCTAACCCCTAACAACAAACAACACTAACACCCTAACAACAAACAACCCTAACCCCCTAACAACAAAAAACACTAACCCCCTAACAACAAACAACCCTAAATCCCTAACATCAAAGAACACTAACCCCCTAACAACACAAAAGACTAACACCCTAACAACAAACACTAACCCCCAAACAACAAACAACCCTAACCCCTAAAAACCAAAAACACTAACCCCCCTAACAACAAACAACCCTAACCCCCTAACAACAAACAACACTAACACCCTAACAACAAACAACACTAACCCCCTAACAACAAACAACCCTAAACCCCTAACATCAAACAACACTAACCCCCTAACAACAAACAACACTAACACCCTAACAACAAACAACACTAACCCCCTAACAACAAACAACCCTAACCAAACAACAAACAAACCTAACCCACTAACAACAAACAACACTAACACCCTAACAACAAACAACCCTAACCCCTAACAACAAACAACACTAACACCCTAACAACAAACAACACTAACACCCTAACAACAAGAACCACTAAACCCCAACAAGGAACAACCCTAAAACCCTAAGAACGAACACTAACCCCCTAACAATAAACAACACTAAACCCCTAACAGGAAACTACCCTAACCCCGTAACAACAAACAACACTAACCCCGTAACAACAAACAACCCTAACCCCCAAACAACAAACAACCCTAACCCCCTAACAACAAACAATCCTAACCTCCGAACAACCAACAACACTAACCCCCTAACCACAGTATACACTAACAGCCTAACAACAAAAACCACTAAACCCCTACAAGAAACAACCCTAAACCCCTAACAACAAACAACACTAACCCCCTAACAACAAACAACCCTAACCAAACAACAAAAAAACCTAACCCACTAACAACAAACAACACTAACAACCTAACAACAAACAACCCTAACCCCCTAACAACAAACAACAGTAACACCCTAACCAGAAACAACCCTAACCCCCTAACAACAAACAACACTAACCCCCAACAACAAACAACCCTAAACCCCTAACATCAAACAACACTAACACCCTAACAGCAAACAACACAAATCCCCTAACAACAAACACTAACCCCCAAACAACAAACAACCCTAACCCCTAAAAACCAAAAACACTAACCCACTAACAACAAACAACTCTAAACCACTAAAAACAAACAACCCTAACACCCTATCAAGAAACAACACTAAAACTCCAACAACAAACAACCCTAAACCCCTAACATCAAACAACACTAACCCCCTAACAACAAAAAACACTAACACCCTAACAACAAACAACACTAACACCCTAACAACAAAAAACACTAAACCCCAACAAGAAACAACCCTAAACCCCTAACAACAAACACTAACCCCCTAACAACAAACAACACTAAACCCCTAACATGAAACTACCCTAACCCCGTAACAACAAACAACACTAACCCGGTAACAACAAACAACCCTAACCCCCAAACAACAAACAACCCTAACCCCCTAAAAACAAACAATCCTACCCCCGAACAACGAACAACACTAACCCCCTAACCACAATAAACACTAACACCCGAACAACAAAAACCACTATACCCCAACAAGAAACAACCCTAAACCCCTAAAAACAAACAACACTAACACCCTAACAACAAAAACCACTAAACCCCAACAAGAAACAACCCTAAAACCCTAACAACAAACAACACTAACCCCCTAACAACAAACAACCCTAACCAAACAACAAACAACCCTAACCCCCTAACAACAAACAACACTAACACCCTAACAACAACAACCCTAACCCCCTAACAACAAACAACACTAACCCCCTAACAACAAACAACCCTAAACCCCTAACATCAAAGAACACTAACACTCTAAAAACAAACAACCCTAACTCCCTAACAACAAACACTAACCCCCAAACAACAAACAACCCTAAAACCCTAAAAGCAAACAACACTAAACCCCTAAAAACAAACAACACTAAGCCCCTAACAACAAACAACACTAACACCCGAACAACAAACACCACTAAACCCCAACAAGAAACAACCCTAAGCCCCTAACAACAAACAACACTAACCCCCTAACAACAAACAACCCTAAACCCCTAACAACAAACAACACTAACCCCCTAACAACAAACAACACTAACACCCTAACAACAACCAACCCTAACCCCCTAAGAACAAACAACACTAACGCCCTAAGAAGAAACAACACTAACCCCCAGCAACGAACAATACTAACCCCCTAAGAACACAAAACCTAACCTCTTATCAACAAACAACCCTAACCCACTAACAACAAACAACCCTAACACCCTAACAACAAACAACACTAACCCCCTAACAACAAACAACCCTAAACCCCTAACATCAAAGAACACTAACACCCTAACAACAAACAACCCTAGCCCCCTAACAACAAACACTAAGCCCCAAACAACAAACAACCCTAACCCCTAAAAACCAAAAACACTAACCCACTAACAACAAACAACCCTAACCCACTAACAACAAACAACCCTAACCCCGTAACAACAAACAACCCTAAACCCCTAACATCAAACAACACTAACCTCCTAACAACACAAAACACTAACACCCTAACAACAAACAACACTAACACCCTAACAACAAAAACCACTAAACCCCAACAAGAAACAACCCTAACCCCTAACAACAAACAACACTAACACCCTAACAACAAACAACACTAACACCCTAACAACAAAAACCACTAAACCCCAACAAGAAACAACCCTAAACCCCTAACAACAAACACTAACCCCCTAACAACAAACAACACTAAACCCCTAACAAGAAACTAACCTAACCCCGTAACAACAAACACTAACCCCGTAACAACAAACAACCCTAACCCCCAAACAACAAACAACCCTAACCCCCTAACAACAAACAATCCTAACCCCCGAACAACCAACAACACTAACCCCCTAACCACAATAAAGACTAACACCCTAACAACAAAAACCACTAAACCCCAACAAGAAACAACCCTAAACCCCTAACAACAAACAACACTAACCCCCTAACAACAAACAACCCTAACCAAACAACAAACAAACCTAACCCACTAACAACAAACAACACTAACACCCTAACAACAAACAACGCTAACCCCTAACAACAAACAACACTAACACCCTAACAACAAACAACCCTAACCCCCTAACAACAAAAAACACTAACCCCCTAACAACAAACAACCCTAAATCCCTAACATCAAAGAACACTAACCCCCTAACAACACAAAAGACTAACACCCTAACAACAAACACTAACCCCCAAACAACAAACAACCCTAACCCCTAAAAACCAAAAACACTAACCCCCCTAACAACAAACAACCCTAACCCCCTAACAACAAACAACACTAACACCCTAACAACAAACAACACTAACCCCCTAACAACAAACAACCCTAAACCCCTAACATCAAACAACACTAACCCCCTAACAACAAACAACACTAACACCCTAACAACAAACAACACTAACCCCCTAACAACAAACAACCCTAACCAAACAACAAACAAACCTAACCCACTAACAACAAACAACACTAACACCCTAACAACAAACAACCCTAACCCCTAACAACAAACAACACTAACACCCTAACAACAAACAACACTAACACCCTAACAACAAGAACCACTAAACCCCAACAAGGAACAACCCTAAAACCCTAAGAACAAACACTAACCCCCTAACAATAAACAACACTAAACCCCTAACAGGAAACTACCCTAACCCCGTAACAACAAACAACACTAACCCCGTAACAACAAACAACCCTAACCCCCAAACAACAAACAACCCTAACCCCCTAACAACAAACAATCCTAACCCCCGAACAACCAACAACACTAACCCCCTAACCACAGTATACACTAACAGCCTAACAACAAAAACCACTAAACCCCTACAAGAAACAACCCTAAACCCCTAACAACAAACAACACTAACCCCCTAACAACAAACAACCCTAACCAAACAACAAAAAAACCTAACCCACTAACAACAAACAACACTAACAACCTAACAACAAACAACCCTAACCCCCTAACAACAAACAACAGTAACACCCTAACCAGAAACAACCCTAACCCCCTAACAACAAACAACACTAACCCCCAACAACAAACAACCCTAAACCCCTAACATCAAACAACACTAACACCCTAACAGCAAACAACACAAATCCCCTAACAACAAACACTAACCCCCAAACAACAAACAACCCTAACCCCTAAAAACCAAAAACACTAACCCACTAACAACAAACAACTCTAAACCACTAAAAACAAACAACCCTAACACCCTATCAAGAAACAACACTAAAACTCCAACAACAAACAACCCTAAACCCCTAACATCAAACAACACTAACCCCCTAACAACAAAAAACACTAACACCCTAACAACAAACAACACTAACACCCTAACAACAAAAAACACTAAACCCCAACAAGAAACAACCCTAAACCCCTAACAACAAACACTAACCCCCTAACAACAAACAACACTAAACCCCTAACAAGAAACTACCCTAACCCCGTAACAACAAACAACACTAACCCGGTAACAACAAACAACCCTAACCCCCAAACAACAAACAACCCTAACCCCCTAAAAACAAACAATCCTACCCCCGAACAACGAACAACACTAACCCCCTAACCACAATAAACACTAACACCCGAACAACAAAAACCACTATACCCCAACAAGAAACAACCCTAAACCCCTAACAACAAACAACACTAACACCCTAACAACAAAAACCACTAAACCCCAACAAGAAACAACCCTAAAACCCTAACAACAAACAACACTAACCCCCTAACAACAAACAACCCTAACCAAACAACAAACAACCCTAACCCCCTAACAACAAACAACACTAACACCCTAACAACAACAACCCTAACCCCCTAACAACAAACAACACTAACCCCCTAACAACAAACAACCCTAAACCCCTAACATCAAAGAACACTAACACTCTAAAAACAAACAACCCTAACTCCCTAACAACAAACACTAACCCCCAAACAACAAACAACCCTAAAACCCTAAAAGCAAACAACACTAAACCCCTAAAAACAAACAACACTAAGCCCCTAACAACAAACAACACTAACACCCGAACAACAAACACCACTAAACCCCAACAAGAAACAACCCTAAGCCCCTAACAACAAACAACACTAACCCCCTAACAACAAACAACCCTAAACCCCTAACAACAAACAACACTAACCCCCTAACAACAAACAACACTAACACCCTAACAACAACCAACCCTAACCCCCTAAGAACAAACAACACTAACGCCCTAAGAAGAAACAACACTAACCCCCAGCAACGAACAATACTAACCCCCTAAGAACACAAAACCTAACCTCTTATCAACAAACAACCCTAACCCACTAACAACAAACAACCCTAACACCCTAACAACAAACAACACTAACCCCCTAACAACAAACAACCCTAAACCCCTAACATCAAAGAACACTAACACCCTAACAACAAACAACCCTAGCCCCCTAACAACAAACACTAAGCCCCAAACAACAAACAACCCTAACCCCTAAAAACCAAAAACACTAACCCACTAACAACAAACAACCCTAACCCACTAACAACAAACAACCCTAACCCCGTAACAACAAACAACCCTAAACCCCTAACATCAAACAACACTAACCTCCTAACAACACAAAACACTAACACCCTAACAACAAACAACACTAACACCCTAACAACAAAAACCACTAAACCCCAACAAGAAACAACCCTAAACCCCTAACAACAAACACTAACCCCCTAACAATAAACAACACTAAACCCCTAACAAGAAACTAACCTAACCCCGTAACAACAAACAACACTAACCCCGTAACAACAAACAACCCTAACCCCCAAACAACAAACAACCCTAACCCCCTAACAACAAACAATCCTAACCCCCGAACAACCAACAACACTAACCCCCTAACCACAGTATACACTAACACCCTAACAACAAAAACCACTAAACCCCTACAAGAAACAACCCTAAACCCCTAACAACAAACAACACTAACCCCCTAACAACAAACAACCCTAACCAAACAACAAAAAACCCTAACCCACTAACAACAAACAACACTAACACCCTAACAACAAACAACCCTAACCCCCTAACAACAAACAACACTAACACACTAACCAGAAACAACCCTAACCCCCTAACAACAAACAACACTAACCCCCTAACAACAAACAACCCTAAACCCCTAACATCAAAGAACACTAACACCCTAACAACATACAACCCTAACCCCCTAACAACAAACACTAACCCCCAAACAACAAACAACCCTAACCCCTAAAAACCAAAAACACTAACGCACTAACAACAAACAACCCTAACAAACTAACAACAAACAACCCTAACACCCTAACAACAAACAACACTAACCCCCTAACAACAAACAACCCTAAACCCCTAACATCAAACAACACTAACCCTCTAACAACACAAAACACTAACACCCTAACAACAAACAACACTAAAACCCTAACAACAAAAACCACTAAACCCCAACAAGGAACAACCCTAAACCCCTAACAACAAACACTAACCCCCTAACAACAAAGAACACTAAACCCCTAACAAGAAACTACCCTAACCCCGTAACAACAAACAACACTAACCTGGTAACAAAAAACAACCCTAACCCCCAAACAACAAACAACCCTAACCCCCTAACAACAAACAATCCTAACCCCCGAACAACGAACAACACTAACCCCCTAACCACAATAAACACTAACACCCAAACAACAAAAACCACTAAACCCCAACAAGAAACAACTCTAAACCCCTAACAACAAACAACACTAACCCCCTAACAACAAACAACCCTAACCAAACAACAAACAAACCTAAACCACTAACAACAAACAACACTATCACGCGAACAACAAACAACCCTAACCCCCTAACAACAAACAACACTAACACCCTAACAACAAAAACCAATAAACCCCAACAAGAAACAACCCTAAAACCCTAACAACAAACAACACTAACCCCCTAACAACAAACAACCCTAACCAAACAACAAACAAACCTAACCCACTAACAACAAACAACACTAACACCCGAACAACAAACAACCCTAACCCCCTAACAACAAACAACACTAACACCCTAACAACAAACAACCCTAACCCCCTAACAACAAACAACACTAACCCCATAACAACAAACAACCTTAAACCCCTAACATCAAAGAACACTAACACCCTAACAGCAAACAACCCTAACCCCCTAACAACAAACACTAACCCCCAAACAACAAACAACCCTAAAACCCTAAAAGCAAACAACACTAAACCCCTAAAAACAAACAACACTAAGCCCCTAACAACAAACAACACTAACACCCGAACAACAAACACCACTAAACCCCAACAAGAAACAACCCTAAGCCCCTAACAACAAACAACACTAACCCCCTAACAAGAAACAACCCTAAACCCCTAACAACAAACAACACTAACCCCCTAACAACAAACAACACTAACACCCTAACAACAACCAACCCTAACCCCCTAAGAACAAACAACACTAATGCCCTAAGAAGAAACAACACTAACCCCCAGCAACGAACAATACTAACCCCCTAACAACACAAAACCTAACCTCTTATCAACAAACAACCCTAACCCACTAACAACAAACAACCCTAACACCCTAACAACAAACAACACTAACCCCCTAACAACAAACAACCCTAAACCCCTCACATCAAAGAACACTAACACCCTAACAACAAACAATTATAGCCCCCTTACAACAAACACTAACCCCAAACAGCAAACAACCCTAACCCCTAAAAACCAAAAACACTAACCCACTAACAACAAACAACCCTAACCCACTAACAACAAACAACCCTAACCCCCTAACAACAAAAAACCCTAAACCCCTATCATCAAACAACACTAACCTCCTAACCACAATAAACACTAACACCAGAACAACAAAAACCACTATACCCCAACAAGAAACAACCCTAAACACCTAACAACAAACAACACTAACACCCTAACAACAAAAACCACTAAACCCCAACAAGAAACAACCCTAAAACCCTAACAACAAACAACACTAACCCCCTAACAACAAACAACCCTAACCAAACAACAAACAAACCTAACCCACTAACAACAAACAACACTAACACCCGAACAACAAACAACCCTAACCCCCTAACAACAAAAAACACTAAACCCCAACAAGAAACAACCTTAAACCCGTAACAACAAACAACCCTAAACCCCTAACAACAAACAACACTAACACCCTAACAACAAACAACTCCAACCCCCTAACAACAAACAACCCTAAACCCCTAACATCAAACAACACTAACCCCCTAACAACACAAACCACTAACACCCTAACAACAAACAACACTAACACCCTAACAACAAAAACCACTAAACCCCAACAAGAAACAACCTTAAACCCCTAACAACAAACAACCCTAAACCCCTAACAACAAACAACACTAACACCCTAACAACAAACAACTCTAACCCCCTAACAACAAACAACCCTAAACCCCTAACATCAAACAACACTAACCCCCTAACAACACAAACCACTAACACCCTAACAATAAACAACACTAACACCCTAACAACAAAAACCACTAAACCCCAACAAGAAACAACCTTAAACCCCTAACAACTAACAACCCTAAACCCCTAACAACAAACAACACTAACACCCTAACAACAAACAACTCTAACCCCCTAACAACAAACAACCCTAAACCCCTAACATCAAACAACACTAACCCCCTAACAACACAAACCACTAACACCCTAACAACAAACAACACTAACACCCTAACAACAAAAACCACTAAACCCCAACAAGAAACAACCTTAAACCCCTAACAACAAACATCCCTAAACCCCTAACAACAAACAACAATAACACCCTAACAACAAACAATTCAAACCCCCTAACAACAAACAACCCTAAACCCCTAACAACAAACAACACTAACACCCTAACAACAAACAACTCTAACCCCCTAACAACAAACAACCCTAAACCCCTAACATCAAACAACACTAACCCCCTAACAACACAAACCACTAACACCCTAACAACAAACAACACTAACACCCTAACAACAAAAACCACTAAACCCCAACAAGAAACAACCCTAAACCCCTAACAACAAACACTAACCCCCTAACAACAAACAACCCTAACCCCTGAAAACCATAAACACTAACCCACTAACAACAAACAACCCTAACCCACTAACAACAAACCACCCTAAACCCCTAACATCAAACAACACTAACCCCCTAACAACACAAACCACTAACACCCTAACAACAAACAACACTAACACCCTAACAACAAACAACCCTAACCCCCAAACAACAAACAACCCTAACCCCTAAAAACCAAAAACACTCACCCACTAACAACAAACAACCCTAACCCACTAACAACAAACAACCCTAACCCCCTAACAACAAACAACCCTAAACCCCTAACATCAAACAAAACTAACCTCCTAACAACACAAAACACTAACACCCTAACAACAAACAACACTAACACCCTAACAACAAAAAACACTAAACCCCCACAAGAAACAACCCTAAACCCCTAACAACAAACACTAACCCCCTAACAACAAACAACACTAAACCCCTAACAAGAAACTAACCTAACCCCGTAACAACAAACACTAACCCCGTAACAACAAACAACCCTAACCCCCAAACAACAAACAACCCTAACCCCCTAACAACAAACAATCCTAACCCCCGAACAACCAACAACACTAACCCCCTAACCACAATAAAGACTAACACCCTAACAACAAAAACCACTAAACCCCAACAAGAAACAACCCTAAACCCCTAACAACAAACAACACTAACCCCCTAACAACAAACAACCCTAACCAAACAACAAACAAACCTAACCCACTAACAACAAACAACCCTAACCCCCTAACAACAAAAAACACTAACCCCCTAACAACAAACAACCCTAAATCCCTAACATCAAAGAACACTAACCCCCTAACAACACAAAAGACTAACACCCTAACAACAAACACTAACCCCCAAACAACAAACAACCCTAACCCCTAAAAACCAAAAACACTAACCCACTAACAACAAACAACCCTAACCCCCTAACAACAAACAACACTAACACCCTAACAACAAACAACACTAACCCCCTAACAACAAACAACCCTAAACCCAAAACATCAAACAACACTAACCCCCTAACAACAAACAACACTAACACCCTAACAACAAACAACACTAACCCCCTAACAACAAACAACCCTAACCAAACAACAAACAAACCTAACCCACTAACAACAAACAGCACTAACACCCTAACAACAAACAACCCTAACCCCTAACAACAAACAACACTAACACCCTAACAACAAACAACACTAACACCCTAACAACAAGAACCACTAAACCCCAACAAGGAACAACCCTAAAACCCTAACAACAAACACTAACCCCCTAACAATAAACAACACTAAACCCCTAACAAGAAACTACCCTAACCCCGTAACAACAAACAACACTAACCCCGTAACAACAAACAACCCTAACCCCCTAACAACAAACAATCCTAACCCCCAAACAACCAACAACACTAACCCCCTAACCACAGTATACACTAACAGCCTAACAACAAAAACCACTAAACCCCTACAAGAAACAACCCTAAACCCCTAACAACAAACAACACTAACCCCCTAACAACAAACAACCCTAACCAAACAACAAAAAAACCTAACCCCCTAACAACAAACAACACTAACCCCCTAACAACAAACAACCCTAAACCCCTAACATCAAAGAACACTAACACCCTAACAACATACAACCCTAACCCCCTAACAACAAACACTAACCCCCAAACAACAAACAACCCTAACCCCTAAAAACCAAAAACACTAACGCACTAACAACAAACAACCCTAACAAACTAACAACAAACAACCCTAACACCCTAACAACAAACAACACTAACCCCCTAACAACAAACAACCCTAAACCCCTAACATCAAACAACACTAACCCTCTAACAACACAAAACACTAACACCCTAACAACAAACAACACTAAAACCCTAACAACAAAAACCACTAAACCCCAACAAGAAACAACCCTAAACCCCTAACAACAAACACTAACCCCCTAACAACAAACAACACTAAACCCCTAACAAGAAACTACCCTAACCCCGTAACAACAAACAACACTAACCTGGTAAGAAAAAACAACCCTAACCCCCAAACAACAAACAACCCTAACCCCCTAACAACAAACAATCCTAACCCCCGAACAACGAACAACACTAACCCCCTAACCACAATAAACACTAACACCCAAACAACAAAAACCACTAAACCCCAACAAGAAACAACTCTAAACCCCTAACAACAAACAACACTAACCCCCTAACAACAAACAACCCTAACCAAACAACAAACAAACCTAAACCACTAACAACAAACAACACTATCACGCGAACAACAAACAACCCTAACCCCCTAACAACAAACAACACTAACACCCTAACAACAAAAACCAATAAACCCCAACAAGAAACAACCCTAAAACCCTAACAACAAACAACACTAACCCCCTAACAACAAACAACCCTAACCAAACAACAAACAAACCTAACCCACTAACAACAAACAACACTAACACCCGAACAACAAACAACCCTAACCCCCTAACAACAAACAACACTAACACCCTAACAACAAACAACCCTAACCCCCTAACAACAAACAACACTAACCCCATAACAACAAACAACCTTAAACCCCTAACATCAAAGAACACTAACACCCTAACAGCAAACAACCCTAACCCCCTAACAACAAACACTAACCCCCAAACAACAAACAACCCTAAAACCCTAAAAGCAAACAACACTAAACCCCTAAAAACAAACAACACTAAGCCCCTAACAACAAACAACACTAACACCCGAACAACAAACACCACTAAACCCCAACAAGAAACAACCCTAAGCCCCTAACAACAAACAACACTAACCCCCTAACAAGAAACAACCCTAAACCCCTAACAACAAACAACACTAACCCCCTAACAACAAACAACACTAACACCCTAACAACAACCAACCCTAACCCCCTAAGAACAAACAACACTAATGCCCTAAGAAGAAACAACACTAACCCCCAGCAACGAACAATACTAACCCCCTAACAACACAAAACCTAACCTCTTATCAACAAACAACCCTAACCCACTAACAACAAACAACCCTAACACCCTAACAACAAACAACACTAACCCCCTAACAACAAACAACCCTAAACCCCTCACATCAAAGAACACTAACACCCTAACAACAAACAACACTAACACCCTAACAACAAAAAACACTAAACCCCAACAAGAAACAACCCTAAACCCCTAACAACAAACACTAACCCCCTAACAACAAACAACACTAAACCCCTAACAAGAAACTACCCTAACCCCGTAACAACAAACAACACTAACCCGGTAACAACAAACAACCCTAACCCCCAAACAACAAACAACCCTAACCCCCTAAAAACAAACAATCCTACCCCCGAACAACGAACAACACTAACCCCCTAACCACAATAAACACTAACACCCGAACAAGAAAAACCACTATACCCCAACAAGAAACAACCCTAAACCCCTAACAACAAACAACACTAACACCCTAACAACAAAAACCACTAAACCCCAACAAGAAACAACCCTAAAACCCTAACAACATACAACACTAACCCCCTAACTACAAACAACCCTAACCAAACAACAAACAACCCTAACCCCCTAACAACAAACAACACTAACACCCTAACAACAACAACCCTAACCAAACAACAAACAAACCTAACCCACTAACAACAAACAACACTAACACCCGAACAACAAACAACCCTAACCCCCTAACAACAAAAAACACTAAACCCCAACAAGAAACAACCTTAAACCCGTAACAACAAACAACCCTAAACCCCTAACAACAAACAACACTAACACCCTAACAACAAACAACTCCAACCCCCTAACAACAAACAACCCTAAACCCCTAACATCAAACAACACTAACCCCCTAACAACACAAACCACTAACACCCTAACAACAAACAACACTAACACCCTAACAACAAAAACCACTAAACCCCAACAAGAAACAACCTTAAACCCCTAACAACAAACAACCCTAAACCCCTAACAACAAACAACACTAACACCCTAACAACAAACAACTCTAACCCCCTAACAACAAACAACCCTAAACCCCTAACATCAAACAACACTAACCCCCTAACAACACAAACCACTAACACCCTAACAATAAACAACACTAACACCCTAACAACAAAAACCACTAAACCCCAACAAGAAACAACCTTAAACCCCTAACAACTAACAACCCTAAACCCCTAACAACAAACAACACTAACACCCTAACAACAAACAACTCTAACCCCCTAACAACAAACAACCCTAAACCCCTAACATCAAACAACACTAACCCCCTAACAACACAAACCACTAACACCCTAACAACAAACAACACTAACACCCTAACAACAAAAACCACTAAACCCCAACAAGAAACAACCTTAAACCCCTAACAACAAACATCCCTAAACCCCTAACAACAAACAACAATAACACCCTAACAACAAACAATTCAAACCCCCTAACAACAAACAACCCTAAACCCCTAACAACAAACAACACTAACACCCTAACAACAAACAACTCTAACCCCCTAACAACAAACAACCCTAAACCCCTAACATCAAACAACACTAACCCCCTAACAACACAAACCACTAACACCCTAACAACAAACAACACTAACACCCTAACAACAAAAACCACTAAACCCCAACAAGAAACAACCCTAAACCCCTAACAACAAACACTAACCCCCTAACAACAAACAACCCTAACCCCTGAAAACCATAAACACTAACCCACTAACAACAAACAACCCTAACCCACTAACAACAAACCACCCTAAACCCCTAACATCAAACAACACTAACCCCCTAACAACACAAACCACTAACACCCTAACAACAAACAACACTAACACCCTAACAACAAACAACCCTAACCCCCAAACAACAAACAACCCTAACCCCTAAAAACCAAAAACACTCACCCACTAACAACAAACAACCCTAACCCACTAACAACAAACAACCCTAACCCCCTAACAACAAACAACCCTAAACCCCTAACATCAAACAAAACTAACCTCCTAACAACACAAAACACTAACACCCTAACAACAAACAACACTAACACCCTAACAACAAAAAACACTAAACCCCCACAAGAAACAACCCTAAACCCCTAACAACAAACACTAACCCCCTAACAACAAACAACACTAAACCCCTAACAAGAAACTAACCTAACCCCGTAACAACAAACACTAACCCCGTAACAACAAACAACCCTAACCCCCAAACAACAAACAACCCTAACCCCCTAACAACAAACAATCCTAACCCCCGAACAACCAACAACACTAACCCCCTAACCACAATAAAGACTAACACCCTAACAACAAAAACCACTAAACCCCAACAAGAAACAACCCTAAACCCCTAACAACAAACAACACTAACCCCCTAACAACAAACAACCCTAACCAAACAACAAACAAACCTAACCCACTAACAACAAACAACCCTAACCCCCTAACAACAAAAAACACTAACCCCCTAACAACAAACAACCCTAAATCCCTAACATCAAAGAACACTAACCCCCTAACAACACAAAAGACTAACACCCTAACAACAAACACTAACCCCCAAACAACAAACAACCCTAACCCCTAAAAACCAAAAACACTAACCCACTAACAACAAACAACCCTAACCCCCTAACAACAAACAACACTAACACCCTAACAACAAACAACACTAACCCCCTAACAACAAACAACCCTAAACCCAAAACATCAAACAACACTAACCCCCTAACAACAAACAACACTAACACCCTAACAACAAACAACACTAACCCCCTAACAACAAACAACCCTAACCAAACAACAAACAAACCTAACCCACTAACAACAAACAGCACTAACACCCTAACAACAAACAACCCTAACCCCTAACAACAAACAACACTAACACCCTAACAACAAACAACACTAACACCCTAACAACAAGAACCACTAAACCCCAACAAGGAACAACCCTAAAACCCTAACAACAAACACTAACCCCCTAACAATAAACAACACTAAACCCCTAACAAGAAACTACCCTAACCCCGTAACAACAAACAACACTAACCCCGTAACAACAAACAACCCTAACCCCCTAACAACAAACAATCCTAACCCCCAAACAACCAACAACACTAACCCCCTAACCACAGTATACACTAACAGCCTAACAACAAAAACCACTAAACCCCTACAAGAAACAACCCTAAACCCCTAACAACAAACAACACTAACCCCCTAACAACAAACAACCCTAACCAAACAACAAAAAAACCTAACCCCCTAACAACAAACAACACTAACCCCCTAACAACAAACAACCCTAAACCCCTAACATCAAAGAACACTAACACCCTAACAACATACAACCCTAACCCCCTAACAACAAACACTAACCCCCAAACAACAAACAACCCTAACCCCTAAAAACCAAAAACACTAACGCACTAACAACAAACAACCCTAACAAACTAACAACAAACAACCCTAACACCCTAACAACAAACAACACTAACCCCCTAACAACAAACAACCCTAAACCCCTAACATCAAACAACACTAACCCTCTAACAACACAAAACACTAACACCCTAACAACAAACACTAACCCCCAAACAACAAACAACCCTAACCCCTAAAAACCAAAAACACTAACCCACTAACAACAAACAACCCTAACCCACTAACAACAAACAACCCTAACCCCGTAACAACAAACAACCCTAAACCCCTAACATCAAACAACACTAACCTCCTAACAACACAAAACACTAACACCCTAACAACAAACAACACTAACACCCTAACAACAAAAACCACTAAACCCCAACAAGAAACAACCCTAAACCCCTAACAACAAACACTAACCCCCTAACAATAAACAACACTAAACCCCTAACAAGAAACTAACCTAACCCCGTAACAACAAACAACACTAACCCCGTAACAACAAACAACCCTAACCCCCAAACAACAAACAACCCTAACCCCCTAACAACAAACAATCCTAACCCCCGAACAACCAACAACACTAACCCCCTAACCACAGTATACACTAACACCCTAACAACAAAAACCACTAAACCCCTACAAGAAACAACCCTAAACCCCTAACAACAAACAACACTAACCCCCTAACAACAAAGAACCCTAACCAAACAACAAAAAACCCTAACCCACTAACAACAAACAACACTAACACCCTAACAACAAACAACCCTAACCCCCTAACAACAAACAACACTAACACACTAACCAGAAACAACCCTAACCCCCTAACAACAAACAACACTAACCCCCTAACAACAAACAACCCTAAACCCCTAACATCAAAGAACACTAACACCCTAACAACATACAACCCTAACCCCCTAACAACAAACACTAACCCCCAAACAACAAACAACCCTAACCCCTAAAAACCAAAAACACTAACGCACTAACAACAAACAACCCTAACAATCTAACAACAAACAACCCTAACACCCTAACAACAAACAACACTAACCCCCTAACAACAAACAACCCTAAACCCCTAACATCAAACAACACTAACCCTCTAACAACAAAAAACACTAACACCCTAACAACAAACAACACTAAAACCCTAACAACAAAAACCACTAAACCCCAACAAGAAACAACCCTAAACCCCTAACAACAAACACTAACCCCCTAACAACAAACAACACTAAACCCCTAACAAGAAACTACCCTAACCCCGTAACAACAAACAACACTAACCTGGTAACAAAAAACAACCCTAACCCCCAAACAACAAACAACCCTAACCCCCTAACAACAAACAATCCTAACCCCCGAACAACGAACAACACTAACCCCCTAACCACAATAAACACTAACACCCAAACAACAAAAACCACTAAACCCCAACAAGAAACAACTCTAAACCCCTAACAACAAACAACACTAACCCCCTAACAACAAACAACCCTAACCAAACAACAAACAAACCTAAACCACTAAAAACAAACAACACTATCACGCGAACAACAAACAACCCTAACCCCCTAACAACAAACAACACTAACACCCTAACAACAAAAACCAATAAACCCCAACAAGAAACAACCCTAAAACCCTAACAACAAACAACACTAACCCCCTAACAACAAACAACCCTAACCAAACAACAAACAAACCTAACCCACTAACAACAAACAACACTAACACCCGAACAACAAACAACCCTAACCCCCTAACAACAAACAACACTAACACCCTAACAAACAACCCTAACCCCCTAACAACAAACAACACTAACCCCATAACAACAAACAACCTTAAACCCCTAACATCAAAGAACACTAACACCCTAACAGCAAACAACCCTAACCCCCTAACAACAAACACTAACCCCCAAACAACAAACAACCCTAAAACCCTAAAAGCAAACAACACTAAACCCCTAAAAACAAACAACACTAAGCCCCTAACAACAAACAACACTAACACCCGAACAACAAACACCACTAAACCCCAACAAGAAACAACCCTAAGCCCCTAACAACAAACAACACTAACCCCCTAACAAGAAACAACCCTAAACCCCTAACAACAAACAACACTAACCCCCTAACAACAAACAACACTAACACCCTAACAACAACCAACCCTAACCCCCTAAGAACAAACAACACTAATGCCCTAAGAAGAAACAACACTAACCCCCAGCAACGAACAATACTAACCCCCTAACAACACAAAACCTAACCTCTTATCAACAAACAACCCTAACCCACTAACAACAAACAACCCTAACACCCTAACAACAAACAACACTAACCCCCTAACAACAAACAACCCTAAACCCCTCACATCAAAGAACACTAACACCCTAACAACAAACAACACTAACACCCTAACAACAAAAAACACTAAACCCCAACAAGAAACAACCCTAAACCCCTAACAACAAACACTAACCCCCTAACAACAAACAACACTAAACCCCTAACAAGAAACTACCCTAACCCCGTAACAACAAACAACACTAACCCGGTAACAACAAACAACCCTAACCCCCAAACAACAAACAACCCTAACCCCCTAAAAACAAACAATCCTACCCCCGAACAACGAACAACACTAACCCCCTAACCACAATAAACACTAACACCCGAACAAGAAAAACCACTATACCCCAACAAGAAACAACCCTAAACCCCTAACAACAAACAACACTAACACCCTAACAACAAAAACCACTAAACCCCAACAAGAAACAACCCTAAAACCCTAACAACATACAACACTAACCCCCTAACTACAAACAACCCTAACCAAACAACAAACAACCCTAACCCCCTAACAACAAACAACACTAACACCCTAACAACAACAACCCTAACCCCCTAACAACAAACAACTCCAACCCCCTAACAACAAACAACCCTAAACCCCTAACATCAAACAACACTAACCCCCTAACAACACAAACCACTAACACCCTAACAACAAACAACACTAACACCCTAACAACAAAAACCACTAAACCCCAACAAGAAACAACCTTAAACCCCTAACAACAAACAACCCTAAACCCCTAACAACAAACAACACTAACACCCTAACAACAAACAACTCTAACCCCCTAACAACAAACAACCCTAAACCCCTAACATCAAACAACACTAACCCCCTAACAACACAAACCACTAACACCCTAACAATAAACAACACTAACACCCTAACAACAAAAACCACTAAACCCCAACAAGAAACAACCTTAAACCCCTAACAACTAACAACCCTAAACCCCTAACAACAAACAACACTAACACCCTAACAACAAACAACTCTAACCCCCTAACAACAAACAACCCTAAACCCCTAACATCAAACAACACTAACCCCCTAACAACACAAACCACTAACACCCTAACAACAAACAACACTAACACCCTAACAACAAAAACCACTAAACCCCAACAAGAAACAACCTTAAACCCCTAACAACAAACAACCCTAAACCCCTAACAACAAACAACAATAACACCCTAACAACAAACAATTCAAACCCCCTAACAACAAACAACCCTAAACCCCTAACAACAAACAACACTAACACCCTAACAACAAACAACTCTAACCCCCTAACAACAAACAACCCTAAACCCCTAACATCAAACAACACTAACCCCCTAACAACACAAACCACTAACACCCTAACAACAAACAACACTAACACCCTAACAACAAAAACCACTAAACCCCAACAAGAAACAACCCTAAACCCCTAACAACAAACACTAACCCCCTAACAACAAACAACCCTAACCCCTGAAAACCATAAACACTAACCCACTAACAACAAACAACCCTAACCCACTAACAACAAACCACCCTAAACCCCTAACATCAAACAACACTAACCCCCTAACAACACAAACCACTAACACCCTAACAACAAACAACACTAACACCCTAACAACAAACAACCCTAACCCCCAAACAACAAACAACCCTAACCCCTAAAAACCAAAAACACTCACCCACTAACAACAAACAACCCTAACCCACTAACAACAAACAACCCTAACCCCCTAACAACAAACAACCCTAAACCCCTAACATCAAACAAAACTAACCTCCTAACAACACAAAACACTAACACCCTAACAACAAACAACACTAACACCCTAACAACAAAAAACACTAAACCCCCACAAGAAACAACCCTAAACCCCTAACAACAAACACTAACCCCCTAACAACAAACAACACTAAACCCCTAACAAGAAACTAACCTAACCCCGTAACAACAAACACTAACCCCGTAACAACAAACAACCCTAACCCCCAAACAACAAACAACCCTAACCCCCTAACAACAAACAATCCTAACCCCCGAACAACCAACAACACTAACCCCCTAACCACAATAAAGACTAACACCCTAACAACAAAAACCACTAAACCCCAACAAGAAACAACCCTAAACCCCTAACAACAAACAACACTAACCCCCTAACAACAAACAACCCTAACCAAACAACAAACAAACCTAACCCACTAACAACAAACAACCCTAACCCCCTAACAACAAAAAACACTAACCCCCTAACAACAAACAACCCTAAATCCCTAACATCAAAGAACACTAACCCCCTAACAACACAAAAGACTAACACCCTAACAACAAACACTAACCCCCAAACAACAAACAACCCTAACCCCTAAAAACCAAAAACACTAACCCACTAACAACAAACAACCCTAACCCCCTAACAACAAACAACACTAACACCCTAACAACAAACAACACTAACCCCCTAACAACAAACAACCCTAAACCCAAAACATCAAACAACACTAACCCCCTAACAACAAACAACACTAACACCCTAACAACAAACAACACTAACCCCCTAACAACAAACAACCCTAACCAAACAACAAACAAACCTAACCCACTAACAACAAACAGCACTAACACCCTAACAACAAACAACACTAACACCCTAACAACAAGAACCACTAAACCCCAACAAGGAACAACCCTAAAACCCTAACAACAAACACTAACCCCCTAACAATAAACAACACTAAACCCCTAACAAGAAACTACCCTAACCCCGTAACAACAAACAACACTAACCCCGTAACAACAAACAACCCTAACCCCCTAACAACAAACAATCCTAACCCCCAAACAACCAACAACACTAACCCCCTAACCACAGTATACACTAACAGCCTAACAACAAAAACCACTAAACCCCTACAAGAAACAACCCTAAACCCCTAACAACAAACAACACTAACCCCCTAACAACAAACAACCCTAACCAAACAACAAAAAAACCTAACCCCCTAACAACAAACAACACTAACCCCCTAACAACAAACAACCCTAAACCCCTAACATCAAAGAACACTAACACCCTAACAACATACAACCCTAACCCCCTAACAACAAACACTAACCCCCAAACAACAAACAACCCTAACCCCTAAAAACCAAAAACACTAACGCACTAACAACAAACAACCCTAACAAACTAACAACAAACAACCCTAACACCCTAACAACAAACAACACTAACCCCCTAACAACAAACAACCCTAAACCCCTAACATCAAACAACACTAACCCTCTAACAACACAAAACACTAACACCCTAACAACAAACAACACTAAAACCCTAACAACAAAAACCACTAAACCCCAACAAGAAACAACCCTAAACCCCTAACAACAAACACTAACCCCCTAACAACAAACAACACTAAACCCCTAACAAGAAACTACCCTAACCCCGTAACAACAAACAACACTAACCTGGTAAGAAAAAACAACCCTAACCCCCAAACAACAAACAACCCTAACCCCCTAACAACAAACAATCCTAACCCCCGAACAACGAACAACACTAACCCCCTAACCACAATAAACACTAACACCCAAACAACAAAAACCACTAAACCCCAACAAGAAACAACTCTAAACCCCTAACAACAAACAACACTAACCCCCTAACAACAAACAACCCTAACCAAACAACAAACAAACCTAAACCACTAACAACAAACAACACTATCACGCGAACAACAAACAACCCTAACCCCCTAACAACAAACAACACTAACACCCTAACAACAAAAACCAATAAACCCCAACAAGAAACAACCCTAAAACCCTAACAACAAACAACACTAACCCCCTAACAACAAACAACCCTAACCAAACAACAAACAAACCTAACCCACTAACAACAAACAACACTAACACCCGAACAACAAACAACCCTAACCCCCTAACAACAAACAACACTAACACCCTAACAACAAACAACCCTAACCCCCTAACAACAAACAACACTAACCCCATAACAACAAACAACCTTAAACCCCTAACATCAAAGAACACTAACACCCTAACAGCAAACAACCCTAACCCCCTAACAACAAACACTAACCCCCAAACAACAAACAACCCTAAAACCCTAAAAGCAAACAACACTAAACCCCTAAAAACAAACAACACTAAGCCCCTAACAACAAACAACACTAACACCCGAACAACAAACACCACTAAACCCCAACAAGAAACAACCCTAAGCCCCTAACAACAAACAACACTAACCCCCTAACAAGAAACAACCCTAAACCCCTAACAACAAACAACACTAACCCCCTAACAACAAACAACACTAACACCCTAACAACAACCAACCCTAACCCCCTAAGAACAAACAACACTAATGCCCTAAGAAGAAACAACACTAACCCCCAGCAACGAACAATACTAACCCCCTAACAACACAAAACCTAACCTCTTATCAACAAACAACCCTAACCCACTAACAACAAACAACCCTAACACCCTAACAACAAACAACACTAACCCCCTAACAACAAACAACCCTAAACCCCTAACATCAAAGAACACTAACACCCTAACAACAAACAACCCTAGCCCCCTAACAACAAACACTAAGCCCCAAACAACAAACAACCCTAACCCCTAAAAACCAAAAACACTAACCCACTAACAACAAACAACCCTAACCCACTAACAACAAACAACCCTAACCCCGTAACAACAAACAACCCTAAACCCCTAACATCAAACAACACTAACCTCCTAACAACACAAAACACTAACACCCTAACAACAAACAACACTAACACCCTAACAACAAAAACCACTAAACCCCAACAAGAAACAACCCTAAACCCCTAACAACAAACACTAACCCCCTAACAATAAACAACACTAAACCCCTAACAAGAAACTAACCTAACCCCGTAACAACAAACAACACTAACCCCGTAACAACAAACAACCCTAACCCCCAAACAACAAACAACCCTAACCCCCTAACAACAAACAATCCTAACCCCCGAACAACCAACAACACTAACCCCCTAACCACAGTATACACTAACACCCTAACAACAAAAACCACTAAACCCCTACAAGAAACAACCCTAAACCCCTAACAACAAACAACACTAACCCCCTAACAACAAAGAACCCTAACCAAACAACAAAAAACCCTAACCCACTAACAACAAACAACACTAACACCCTAACAACAAACAACCCTAACCCCCTAACAACAAACAACACTAACACACTAACCAGAAACAACCCTAACCCCCTAACAACAAACAACACTAACCCCCTAACAACAAACAACCCTAAACCCCTAACATCAAAGAACACTAACACCCTAACAACATACAACCCTAACCCCCTAACAACAAACACTAACCCCCAAACAACAAACAACACTAAACCCCTAACAAGAAACTACCCTAACCCCGTAACAACAAACAACACTAACCTGGTAACAAAAAACAACCCTAACCCCCAAACAACAAACAACCCTAACCCCCTAACAACAAACAATCCTAACCCCCGAACAACGAACAACACTAACCCCCTAACCACAATAAACACTAACACCCAAACAACAAAAACCACTAAACCCCAACAAGAAACAACTCTAAACCCCTAACAACAAACAACACTAACCCCCTAACAACAAACAACCCTAACCAAACAACAAACAAACCTAAACCACTAACAACAAACAACACTATCACGCGAACAACAAACAACCCTAACCCCCTAACAACAAACAACACTAACACCCTAACAACAAAAACCAATAAACCCCAACAAGAAACAACCCTAAAACCCTAACAACAAACAACACTAACCCCCTAACAACAAACAACCCTAACCAAACAACAAACAAACCTAACCCACTAACAACAAACAACACTAACACCCGAACAACAAACAACCCTAACCCCCTAACAACAAACAACACTAACACCCTAACAAACAACCCTAACCCCCTAACAACAAACAACACTAACCCCATAACAACAAACAACCTTAAACCCCTAACATCAAAGAACACTAACACCCTAACAGCAAACAACCCTAACCCCCTAACAACAAACACTAACCCCCAAACAACAAACAACCCTAAAACCCTAAAAGCAAACAACACTAAACCCCTAAAAACAAACAACACTAAGCCCCTAACAACAAACAACACTAACACCCGAACAACAAACACCACTAAACCCCAACAAGAAACAACCCTAAGCCCCTAACAACAAACAACACTAACCCCCTAACAAGAAACAACCCTAAACCCCTAACAACAAACAACACTAACCCCCTAACAACAAACAACACTAACACCCTAACAACAACCAACCCTAACCCCCTAAGAACAAACAACACTAATGCCCTAAGAAGAAACAACACTAACCCCCAGCAACGAACAATACTAACCCCCTAACAACACAAAACCTAACCTCTTATCAACAAACAACCCTAACCCACTAACAACAAACAACCCTAACACCCTAACAACAAACAACACTAACCCCCTAACAACAAACAACCCTAAACCCCTCACATCAAAGAACACTAACACCCTAACAACAAACAACACTAACACCCTAACAACAAAAAACACTAAACCCCAACAAGAAACAACCCTAAACCCCTAACAACAAACACTAACCCCCTAACAACAAACAACACTAAACCCCTAACAAGAAACTACCCTAACCCCGTAACAACAAACAACACTAACCCGGTAACAACAAACAACCCTAACCCCCAAACAACAAACAACCCTAACCCCCTAAAAACAAACAATCCTACCCCCGAACAACGAACAACACTAACCCCCTAACCACAATAAACACTAACACCCGAACAAGAAAAACCACTATACCCCAACAAGAAACAACCCTAAACCCCTAACAACAAACAACACTAACACCCTAACAACAAAAACCACTAAACCCCAACAAGAAACAACCCTAAAACCCTAACAACATACAACACTAACCCCCTAACTACAAACAACCCTAACCAAACAACAAACAACCCTAACCCCCTAACAACAAACAACACTAACACCCTAACAACAACAACCCTAACCCCCTAACAACAAACAACACTAACCCCCTAACAACAAACAACCCTAAACCCCTAACATCAAAGAACACTAACACCCTAAAAACAAACAACCCTAACTCCCTAACAACAAACACTAACCCCCAAACAACAAACAACCCTAAAACCCTAAAAGCAAACAACACTAAACCCCTAAAAACAAACAACACTAAGCCCCTAACAACAAACAACACTAACACCCGAACAACAAACACCACTAAACCCCAACAAGAAACAACCCTAAGCCCCTAACAACAAACAACACTAACCCCCTAACAAGAAACAACCCTAAACCCCTAACAACAAACAACACTAACCCCCTAACAACAAACAACACTAACACCCTAACAACAACCAACCCTAACCCCCTAAGAACAAACAACACTAACGCCCTAAGAAGAAACAACACTAACCCCCAGCAACGAACAATACTAACCCCCTAAGAACACAAAACCTAACCTCTTATCAACAAACAACCCTAACCCACTAACAACAAACAACCCTAACACCCTAACAACAAACAACACTAACCCCCTAACAACAAAAAACCCTAAACCCCTAACATCAAAGAACACTAACACCCTAACAACAAACAACCCTAGCCCCCTAACAACAAACACTAAGCCCCAAACAACAAACAACCCTAACCCCTAAAAACCAAAAACACTAACCCACTAACAACAAACAACCCTAACCCACTAACAACAAACAACCCTAACCCCGTAACAACAAACAACCCTAAACCCCTAACATCAAACAACACTAACCTCCTAACAACACAAAACACTAACACCCTAACAACAAACAACACTAACACCCTAACAACAAAAACCACTAAACCCCAACAAGAAACAACCCTAAACCCCTAACAACAAACACTAACCCCCTAACAATAAACAACACTAAACCCCTAATAAGAAACTAACCTAACCCCGTAACAACAAACAACACTAACCCCGTAACAACAAACAACCCTAACCCCCAAACAACAAACAACCCTAACCCCCTAACAACAAACAATCCTAACCCCCGAACAACCAACAACACTAACCCCCTAACCACAGTATACACTAACACCCTAACAACAAAAACCACTAAACCCCTACAAGAAACAACCCTAAACCCCTAACAACAAACAACACTAACCCCCTAACAACAAAGAACCCTAACCAAACAACAAAAAACCCTAACCCACTAACAACAAACAACACTAACACCCTAACAACAAACAACCCTAACCCCCTAACAACAAACAACACTAACACACTAACCAGAAACAACCCTAACCCCCTAACAACAAACAACACTAACCCCCTAACAACAAACAACCCTAAACCCCTAACATCAAAGAACACTAACACCCTAACAACATACAACCCTAACCCCCTAACAACAAACACTAACCCCCAAACAACAAACAACCCTAACCCCTAAAAACCAAAAACACTAACGCACTAACAACAAACAACCCTAACAATCTAACAACAAACAACCCTAACACCCTAACAACAAACAACACTAACCCCCTAACAACAAACAACCCTAAACCCCTAACATCAAACAACACTAACCCTCTAACAACAAAAAACACTAACACCCTAACAACAAACAACACTAAAACCCTAACAACAAAAACCACTAAACCCCAACAAGAAACAACCCTAAACCCCTAACAACAAACACTAACCCCCTAACAACAAACAACACTAAACCCCTAACAAGAAACTACCCTAACCCCGTAACAACAAACAACACTAACCTGGTAACAAAAAACAACCCTAACCCCCAAACAACAAACAACCCTAACCCCCTAACAACAAACAATCCTAACCCCCGAACAACGAACAACACTAACCCCCTAACCACAATAAACACTAACACCCAAACAACAAAAACCACTAAACCCCAACAAGAAACAACTCTAAACCCCTAACAACAAACAACACAAACCCCCTAACAACAAACAACCCTAACCAAACAACAAACAAACCTAAACCACTAACAACAAACAACACTATCACGCGAACAACAAACAACCCTAACCCCCTAACAACAAACAACACTAACACCCTAACAACAAAAACCAATAAACCCCAACAAGAAACAACCCTAAAACCCTAACAACAAACAACACTAACCCCCTAACAACAAACAACCCTAACCAAACAACAAACAAACCTAACCCACTAACAACAAACAACACTAACACCCGAGCAACAAACAACCCTAACCCCCTAACATCAAACAACACTAACACCCTAACAAACAACCCTAACCCCCTAACAACAAACAACACTAACCCCATAACAACAAACAACCTTAAACCCCTAACATCAAAGAACACTAACACCCTAACAGCAAACAACCCTAACCCCCTAACAACAAACACTAACCCCCAAACAACAAACAACCCTAAAACCCTAAAAGCAAACAACACTAAACCCCTAAAAACAAACAACACTAAGCCCCTAACAACAAACAACACTAACACCCGAACAACAAACACCACTAAACCCCAACAAGAAACAACCCTAAGCCCCTAACAACAAACAACACTAACCCCCTAACAAGAAACAACCCTAAACCCCTAACAACAAACAACACTAACCCCCTAACAACAAACAACACTAACACCCTAACAACAACCAACCCTAACCCCCTAAGAACAAACAACACTAATGCCCTAAGAAGAAACAACACTAACCCCCAGCAACGAACAATACTAACCCCCTAACAACACAAAACCTAACCTCTTATCAACAAACAACCCTAACCCACTAACAACAAACAACCCTAACACCCTAACAACAAACAACACTAACCCCCTAACAACAAACAACCCTAAACCCCTCACATCAAAGAACACTAACACCCTAACAACAAACAATCCTAGCCCCCTAACAACAAACACTAACCCCCAAACAGCAAACAACCCTAACCCCTAAAAACCAAAAACACTAACCCACTAACAACAAACAACCCTAACCCACTAACAACAAACAACCCTAACCCCCTAACAACAAAAAACCCTAAACCCCTATCATCAAACAACACTAACCTCCTAACCACAATAAACACTAACACCCGAACAACAAAAACCACTATACCCCAACAAGAAACAACCCTAAACCCCTAACAACAAACAACACTAACACCCTAACAACAAAAACCACTAAACCCCAACAAGAAACAACCCTAAAACCCTAACAACAAACAACACTAACCCCCTAACAACAAACAACCCTAACCAAACAACAAACAAACCTAACCCACTAACAACAAACAACACTAACACCCGAACAACAAACAACCCTAACCCCCTAACAACAAACAACACTAACACCCTAACAACAAACAACCCTAACCCCCAAACAACAAACAACCCTAACCCCTAAAAACCAAAAACACTCACCCACTAACAACAAACAACCCTAACCCACTAACAACAAACAACCCTAACACCCTAACAACAAACAACCCTAAACCCCTAACATCAAACAAAACTAACCTCCTAACAACACAAAACACTAACACCCTAACAACAAACAACACTAACACCCTAACAACAAAAAACACTAAACCCCAACAAGAAACAACCCTAAACCCCTAACAACAAACACTAACCCCCTAACAACAAACAACACTAAACCCCTAACAAGAAACTAACCTAACCCCGTAACAACAAACACTAACCCCGTAACAACAAACAACCCTAACCCCCAAACAACAAACAACCCTAACCCCCTAACAACAAACAATCCTAACCCCCGAACAACCAACAACACTAACCCCCTAACCACAATAAAGACTAACACCCTAACAACAAAAACCACTAAACCCCAACAAGAAACAACCCTAAACCCCTAACAACAAACAACACTAACCCCCTAACAACAAACAACCCTAACCAAACAACAAACAAACCTAACCCACTAACAACAAACAACACTAACACCCGAACAACAAACAACCCTAACCCCCTAACAACAAACAACACTAACACCCTAACAACAAACAACCCTAACCCCCAAACAACAAACAACCCTAACCCCTAAAAACCAAAAACACTCACCCACTAACAACAAACAACCCTAACCCACTAACAACAAACAACCCTAACCCCCTAACAACAAACAACCCTAAACCCCTAACATCAAAGAACACTAACACCCTAACAACATACAACCCTAACCCCCTAACAACAAACACTAACCCCCAAACAACAAACAACCCTAACCCCTAAAAACCAAAAACACTAACGCACTAACAACAAACAACCCTAACAAACTAACAACAAACAACCCTAACACCCTAACAACAAACAACACTAACCCCCTAACAACAAACAACCCTAAACCCCTAACATCAAACAACACTAACCCTCTAACAACACAAAACACGAACACCCTAACAACAAACAACACTAAAACCCTAAGAACAAACAACACTAATGCCCTAAGAAGAAACAACACTAACCCCCAGCAACGAACAATACTAACCCCCTAACAACACAAAACCTAACCTCTTATCAACAAACAACCCTAACCCACTAACAACAAACAACCCTAACACCCTAACAACAAACAACTCTAACCCCCTAACAACAAACAACCCTAACCAAACAACAAAAAACCCTAACCCACTAACAACAAACAACACTAACAACCTAACAACAAACAACCCTAACCCCCTAACAACAAACAACAGTAACAGCCTAACCAGAAACAACCCTAACACCCTAACAACAAACAACACTAACCCCCAACAACAAACAACCCTAAACCCGTAATATCAAACAACACTAACACCCTAACAACAAACAACCCTAGCCCCCTAACAACAAACACTAACCCCCAAACAACCCTAACCCCTAAAAACCAAAAACACTAACCCACTAACAAGAAACAACCCTAAACCACTAAAAACAAACAACCCTAA
The DNA here is from genome assembly GCF_024166365.1 of Elephas maximus indicus. Classification (NCBI taxonomy): domain Eukaryota; kingdom Metazoa; phylum Chordata; class Mammalia; order Proboscidea; family Elephantidae; genus Elephas; species Elephas maximus. The sequence continues at coordinate 1,277,763 of NW_026060233.1, read as the reverse complement.
CACCCTAACAAGAAACAACACTAAAACTCTAACAACAAACAACCCTAAACCCCTAACATCAAACAACACTAACCCCCTAACAACACAAAACACTAACACCCTAACAACAAACAACACTAACACCCTAACAACAAAAACCACTAAACCCCAACAAGAAACAACCCTAAACCCCTAACAACAAACACTAACCCCCTAACAACAAACAACACTAAACCCCTAACAAGAAACTACCCTAACCCCGTAACAACAAACAACACTCACCCGGTAACAACAAACAACTCTAACCCCCAAACAACAAACAACCCTAACCCCCTAAAAACAAACAATCCTAGCCCCCGAACAACGAACAACACTAACCCCCTAACCACAATAAACACTAACACCCGAACAACAAAAACCACTATACCCCAACAAGAAACAACCCTAAACCCCTAACAACAAACAACACTAACACCCTAACAACAAAAACCACTAAACCCCAACAACAAACAACCCTAAAACCCTAACAACAAACAACCCTAACCCCCTAACAACAAACAACACTAACACCCTAACCAGAAACAACCCTAACCCCCTAACAACAAACAACACTAACCCCCTAACAACAAACAACCCTAAACCCCTAACATCAAAGAACACTAACACCCTAACAACAAACAACCCTAGCCCCCTAACAACAAACACTAACCCCAAAACAACAAACAACCCTAACCCCTAAAAACCAAAAACACTAACCCACTAACAACAAACAACCCTCACCCACTAACAACAAACAACCCTAACCCCGTAACAACAAACAACCCTAAACCCCTAACATCAAACAACACTAACCCCCTAACAACACAAAACACTAACACCCTAACAACAAACAACACTAACACACTAACAACAAAAACCACTAAACCCCAACAAGAAACAACCCTAAACCCCTAACAACAAACACTAACCCCCTAACAATAAACAACACTAAACCCCTAACAAGAAACTACCCTAACCCCGTAACAACAAACAACACTAACCCCGTAACAACAAACAACCCAAACCCCCAAACAACAAACAACCCTAACCCCCTAACAACAAACAATCCTAACCCCCGAACAACCAACAACACTAACCCCCTAACCACAGTATACACTAACACCCTAACAACAAAAACCACTAAACCCCTACAAGAAACAACCCTAAACCCCTAACAACAAACAACACTAACCCCCTAACAACAAACAACCCTAACCAAACAACAAAAAACACTAACCCACTAACAACAAACAACACTAACACCCTAACAACAAACAACCCTAACCCCCTAACAACAAACAACACTAACACACTAACCAGAAACAACCCTAACCCCCTAACAACAAACAGCACTAACCCCCTAACAACAAACAACCCTAAACCCCTAACATCAAAGAACACTAACACCCTAACAACATACAACCCTAACCCCCTAACAACAAACACTAACACCCAAACAACAAACAACCCTAACCCCTAAAAACTAAAAACACTAACGCACTAACAACAAACAACCCTAACAAACTGACAACAAACAACCCTAACACCCTAACAACAAACAACACTAACCCCCTAACAACAAACAACCCTAAACCCCTAACATCAAACAACACTAACCCTCTAACAACACAAAACACTAACACCCTAACAACAAACAACACTAAAACCCTAACAACAAAAACCACTAAACCCCAACAAGAAACAACCCTAAACCCCTAACAACAAACACTAACCCCCTAACAACAAAGAACACTAAACCCCTAACAAGAAACTACCCTAACCCCGTAACAACAAACAACACTAACCTGGTAACAAAAAACAACCCTAACCCCCAAACAACAAACAACCCTAACCCCCTAACAACAAACAATCCTAACCCCCGAACAACCAACAACACTAACCCCCTAACCACAATAAACACTAACACCCAAACAACAAAAACCACTAAACCCCAACAAGAAACAACCCTAAACCCCTAACAACAAACAACACTAACCCCCTAACAACAAACAACCCTAACCAAACAACAAACAAACCTAAACCACTAACAACAAACAACACTATCACGCGAACAACAAACAACCCTAACCCCCTAACAAAAAACAACACTAACACCCTAACAACAAAAACCAATAAACCCCAACAAGAAACAACCCTAAAACCCTAACAACAAACAACACTAACCCCCTAACAACAAACAACCCTAACCAAACAACAAACAAACCTAACCCACTAACAACAAACAACACTAACACCCAATCAACAAACAACCCTAACCCCCTAACAACAAACAACACTAACACCCTAACAACAAACAACCCTAACCCTCTAACATCAAAGAACACTAACACCCTAACAACAAACAACCCTAGCCCCCTAACAACAAACACTAACCCCCAAACAACAAACAACCCTAACCCCTAAAAACCAAAAACACTCACCCACTAACAACAAACAACCCTAACCCACTAACAACAAACAACCCTAACCCCCTAACAACAAACAACCCTAACCCCCTAACAACAAACAACCCTAAACCCCTAACATCAAACAAAACTAACCTCCTAACAACACAAAACACTAAAACCCTAACAACAAACAACACTAACCCCCTAACAACAAAAACCACTAACCCCCAACAAGAAACAACCCTAACACCATAACAACAAACAACACTAACCCCCTAACAACAAACAACCCTAAACCCCTAACATCAAAGAACACTAACACCCTAACAACAAACAACCCTAGCCCCCTAACAACAAACACTAACCCCCAAACAACAAACAACCCTAACCCCTAAAAACCAAAAACACTAACCCACTAACAACAAACAACCCTAACCCACTAACAACAAACAACCCTAACCCCCTAACAACAAACAACCGTAAACCCCTAACATCAAACGACACTAACCTCCTAACAACACAAAACACTAACACCCTAACAACAAACAACACTAACACCCTAACAACAAAAACCACTAAACCCCAACAAGAAACAACGCTAAACCCCTAACAACAAACACTAACCCCCTAACAACAAACAACACTAAACCCCTAACAAGAAACTAACCTAACCCCGTAACAACAAACACTAACCCCGTAACAACAAACAACCCTAACCCCCAAACAACAAACAACCCTAACCCCCTAACAACAAACAATCCTAACCCCCGAACAACCAACAACACTAACCCCCTAACCACAATAAAGACTAACACCCTAACAACAAAAACCACTAAACCCCAACAAGAAACAACCCTAAACCCCTAACAACAAACAACACTAACCCCCTAACAACAAACAACCCTAACCAAACAACAAACAAACCTAACCCACTAACAACAAACAACACTAACACCCTAACAACAAACAACCCTAACCCCTAACAACAAACAACACTAACACCCTAACAACAAACAACCCTAACCCCCTAACAACAAAAAACACTAACCCCCTAACAACAAACAACCCTAAATCCCTAACATCAAAGAACACTAACCCCCTAACAACACAAAAGACTAACACCCTAACAACAAACACTAACCCCCAAACAACAAACAACCCTAACCCCTAAAAACCAAAAACACTAACCCACTAACAACAAACAACCCTAACCCCCTAAGAACAAACAACACTAACACCCTAACAACAAACAACACTAACCCCCTAACAACAAACAACCCTAAACCCCTAACATCAAACAACACTAACCCCCTAACAACAAACAACACTAACACCCTAACAACAAACAACACTAACCCCCTAACAACAAACAACCCTAACCAAACAACAAACAAACCTAACCCACTAACAACAAACAACACTAACACCCTAACAACAAACAACCGTAACCCCTAACAACAAACAACACTAACACCCTAACAACAAACAACACTAACACCCTAACAACAAGAATCACTAAACCCCAACAAGGAACAACCCTAAAACCCTAACAACAAACACTAACCCCCTAACAATAAACAACACTAAACCCCTAACAAGAAACTACCCTAACCCCGTAACAACAAACAACACTAACCCCGTAACAACAAACAACCCTAACCCCCAAACAACAAACAACCCTAACCCCCTAACAACAAACAATCCTAACCCCCGAACAACCAACAACACTAACCCCCTAACCACAGTATACACTGAGAGCCTAACAACAAAAAACACTAAACCCCTACAAGAAACAACCCTAAACCCCTAACAACAAACAACACTAACCCCCTAAAAACAAACGACCCTAACCAAAGAACAAAAAAACCTAACCCACTAACAACAAACAACACTAACAACCTAACAACAAACAACCCTAACCCCCTAACAACAAACAACAGTAACACCCTAACCAGAAACAACCCTAACCCCCTAACAACAAACAACACTAACCCCCAACAACAAACAACCCTAAACCCCTAACATCAAACAACACTAACACCCTAACAGCAAACAACACAAATCCCCTAACAACAAACACTAACCCCCAAACAACAAACAACCCTAACCCCTAAAAACCAAAAACACTAACCCACTAACAACAAACAACTCTAAACCACTAAAAACAAACAACCCTAACACCCTATCAAGAAACAACACTAAAACTCCAACAACAAACAACCCTAAACCCCTAACATCAAACAACACTAACCCCCTAACAACAAAAAACACTAACACCCTAACAACAAACAACACTAACACCCAAACAACAAAAAACACTAAACCCCAACAAGAAACAACCCTAAACCCCTAACAACAAACACTAACCCCCTAAGAACAAACAACACTAAACCCCTAACAAGAAACTACCCTAACCCCGTAACAACAAACAACACTAACCCGGTAACAACAAACAACCCTAACCCCCAAACAACAAACAACCCTAACCCCCTAAAAACAAACAATCCTACCCCCGAACAACGAACAACACTAACCCCCTAACCACAATAAACACTAACACCCGAACAACAAAAACCACTATACCCCAACAAGAAACAAACCTAAACCCCTAACAACAAACAACACTAACACCCTAACAACAAAAACCACTAAACCCCAACAAGAAACAACCCTAAAACCCAAACAACAAACAACACTAACCCCCTAACAACAAACAACCCTAACCAAACAACAAACAAACCTAACCCACTAACAACAAACAACACTAACACCCGAACAACAAACAACCCTAACCCCCTAACAACAAACAACACTAACACCCTAACAACAACAACCCTAACCCCCTAGCAACAAACAACACTAACCCCCTAACAACAAACAACCCTAAACCCCTAACATCAAAGAACACTAACACCCTAAAAACAAACAACCCTAACTCCCTAACAACAAACACTAACCCCCAAACAACAAACAACCCTAAAACCCTAAAAGCAAACAACACTAAACCCCTAAAAACAAACAACACTAAGCCCCTAACAACAAACAACACTAACACCCGAACAACAAACACCACTAAACCCCAACAAGAAACAACCCTAAGCCCCTAACAACAAACAACACTAACCCCCTAACAAGAAACAACCCTAAACCCCTAACAACAAACAACACTAACCCCCTAACAACAAACAACACTAACACCCTAACAACAACCAACCCTAACCCCCTAAGAACAAACAACACTAACGCCCTAAGAAGAAACAACACTAACCCCCAGCAACGAACGATACTAACCCCCTAAGAACACAAAACCTAACCTCTTATCAACAAACAACCCTAACCCACTAACAACAAACAACCCTAACACCCTAACAACAAACAACACTAACCCCCTAACAACAAACAACCCTAAACCCCTAACATCAAAGAACACTAACACCCTAACAACAAACAACCCTAGCCCCCTAACAACAAACACTAACCCCCAAACAACAAACAACCCTAACCCCTAAAAACCAAAAACACTAACCCACTAACAACAAACAAACCTAACCAACTAACAACAAACAACCCTAACCCCGTAACAACAAACAACCCTAAACCCCTAACATCAAACAACACTAACCTCCTAACAACACAAAACACTAACACCCTAACAACAAACAACACTAACACCCTAACAACAAAAACCACTAAACCCCAACAAGAAACAACCCTAAACCCCTAACAACAAACACTAACCCCCTAACAATAAACAACACTAAACCCCTAACAAGAAACTACCCTAACCCCGTAACAACAAACAACACTAACCCCGTAACAACAAACAACCCTAACCCCCAAACAACAAACAACCCTAACCCCCTAACAACAAACAATCCTAACCCCCTAACAACCAACAACACTAACCCCGTAACCACAGTATACACTAACACCCTAACAACAAAAACCACTAAACCCCTACAAGAAACAACCCTAAACCCCTAACAACAAACAACACTAACCCCCTAACAACAAACAACCCTAACCAAACAACAAAAAACCCTAACCCACTAACAACAAACAACACTAACACCCTAACAACAAACAACCCTAACCCCCTAACAACAAACAACACTAACACACTAACCAGAAACAACCCTAACCCCCTAACAACAAACAACACTAACCCCCTAACAACAAACAACCCTAAACCCCTAACATCAAAGAACACTAACACCCTAACAACATACAACCCTAACCCCCTAACAACAAACACTAACCCCCAAACAACAAACAACCCTAACCCCTAAAAACCAAAAACACTAACGCACTAACAACAAACAACCCTAACAAACTAACAACAAACAACCCTAACCCCCTAACAACAAACAACACTAACCCCCTAACAACAAACAACCCTAAACCCCTAACATCAAAGAACACTAACACCCTAACAACATACAACCCTAACCCCCTAACAACAAACACTAACCCCCAAACAACAAACAACCCTAACCCCTAAAAACCAAAAACACTAACGCACTAACAACAAACAACCCTAACAAACTAACAACAAACAACCCTAACACCCTAACAGCAAACAACACTAACCCCCTAACAACAAACAACCCTAAACCCCTAACATCAAACAACACTAACCCTCTAACAACACAAAACACTAACCCCCTAACCACAATAAACACTAACACCCAAACAACAAAAACCACTAAACCCCAACAAGAAACAACCCTAAACCCCTAACAACAAACAACACTAACCCCCTAACAACAAACAACCCTAACCAAACAACAAACAAACCTAAACCACTAAGAACAAACAACACTATCACGCGAACAACAAACAACCCTAACCCCCTAACAACAAACAACACTAACACCCTAACAACAAAAACCAATAAACCCCAACAAGAAACAACCCTAAAACCCTAACAACAAACAACACTAACCCCCTAACAACAAACAACCCTAACCAAACAACAAACAAACCTAACCCACTAACAACAAACAACACTAACACCCAATCAACAAACAACCCTAACCCCCTAACAACAAACAACACTAACACCCTAACAACAAACAACCCTAACGCTCTAACAACAAACAACACTAACCCCATAACAACAAACAACCTTAAACCCCTAACATCAAAGAACACTAACACCCTAACAACAAACAACCCTAACCCCCTAACAACAAACACTAACCCCCAAACAACAAACAACCCTGAAACCCTAAAAGCAAACAACACTAAACCCCTAAAAACAAACAACACTAAGCCCCTAACAACAAACAACACTAACACCCGAACAACAAACACCACTAAACCCCAACAAGAAACAACCCTAAGCCCCTAACAACAAACAACACTAACCCCCTAACAAGAAACAACCCTAAACCCCTAACAACAAACAACACTAACCCCCTAACAACAAACAACACTAACACCCTAACAACAACCAACCCTAACCCCCTAAGAACAAACAACACTAATGTCCTAAGAAGAAACAACACTAACCCCCAGCAACGAACAATACTAACCCCCTAACAACACAAAACCTAACCTCTTATCAACAAACAACCCTAACCCACTAACAACAAACAACCCTAACACCCTAACAACAAACAACACTAACCCCCTAACAACAAACAACCCTAAACCCCTAACATCAAAGAACACTAACACCCTAACAACAAACAACCCTAGCCCCCTAACAACAAACACTAACCCCCAAACAACAAACAACCCTAACCCCTAAAAACCAAAAACACTCACCCACTAACAACAAACAACCCTAACCCACTAACAACAAACAACCCTAACACCCTAACAACAAACAACCCTAACCCCCTAACAACAAACAACCCTAAACCCCTAACATCAAACAAAACTAACCTCCTAACAACACAAAACACTAACACCCTAACAACAAACAACACTAACACCCTAACAACAAAAACCACTAACCCCCAACAAGAAACAACCCTAACACCATAACAACAAACAACACTAACCCCCTAACAACAAACAACCCTAAACCCCTAACATCAAAGAACACTAACACCCTAACAACAAACAACCCTAGCCCCCTAACAACAAACACTAACCCCCAAACAACAAACAACCCTAACCCCTAAAAACCAAAAACACTAACCCACTAACAACAAACAACCCTAACCCACTAACAACAAACAACCCTAACCCCCTAACAACAAACAACCGTAAACCCCTAACATCAAACGACACTAACCTCCTAACAACACAAAACACTAACACCCTAACAACAAACAACACTAACACCCTAACAACAAAAACCACTAAACCCCAACAAGAAACAACCCTAAACCCCTAACAACAAACACTAACCCCCTAACAACAAACAACACTAAACCCCTAACAAGAAACTAACCTAACCCCGTAACAACAAACACTAACCCCGTAACAACAAACAACCCTAACCCCCAAACAACAAACAACCCTAACCCCCTAACAACAAACAATCCTAACCCCCGAACAACCAACAACACTAACCCCCTAACCACAATAAAGACTAACACCCTAACAACAAAAACCACTAAACCCCAACAAGAAACAACCCTAAACCCCTAACAACAAACAACACTAACCCCCTAACAACAAACAACCCTAACCAAACAACAAACAAACCTAACCCACTAACAACAAACAACACTAACACCCTAACAACAAACAACCCTAACCCCTAACAACAAACAACACTAACACCCTAACAACAAACAACCCTAACCCCCTAACAACAAAAAACACTAACCCCCTAACAACAAACAACCCTAAATCCCTAACATCAAAGAACACTAACCCCCTAACAACACAAAAGACTAACACCCTAACAACAAACACTAACCCCCAAACAACAAACAACCCTAACCCCTAAAAACCAAAAACACTAACCCACTAACAACAAACAACCCTAACCCCCTAACAACAAACAACACTAACACCCTAACAACAAACAACACTAACCCCCTAACAACAAACAACCCTAAACCCCTAACATCAAACAACACTAACCCCCTAACAACAAACAACACTAACACCCTAACAACAAACAACACTAACCCCCTAACAACAAACAACCCTAACCAAACAACAAACAAACCTAACCCACTAACAACAAACAACACTAACACCCTAACAACAAACAACCCTAACCCCTAACAACAAACAACACTAACACCCTAACAACAAACAACACTAACACCCTAACAACAAGAACCACTAAACCCCAACAAGGAACAACCCTAAAACCCTAACAACAAACACTAACCCCCTAACAATAAAGAACACTAAACCCCTAACAAGAAACTACCCTAACCCCGTAACAACAAACAACACTAACCCCGTAACAACAAACAACCCTAACCCCCAAACAACAAACAACCCTAACCCCCTAACAACAAACAATCCTAACCCCCGAACAACCAACAACACTAACCCCCTAACCACAGTATACACTAACAGCCTAACAACAAAAAACACTAAACCCCTACAAGAAAAAACCCTAAACCCCTAACAACAAACAACACTAACCCCCTAAAAACAAACAACCCTAACCAAACAACAAAAAAACCTAACCCACTAACAACAAACAACACTAACAACCTAACAACAAACAACCCTAACCACCTAACAACAAACAACAGTAACACCCTAACCAGAAACAAACCTAACCCCCTAACAACAAACAACACTAACCCCCAACAACAAACAACCCTAAACCCCTAACATCAAACAACACTAACACCCTAACAGCAAACAACACAAATCCCCTAACAACAAACACTAACCCCCAAACAACAAACAACCCTAACCCCTAAAAACCAAAAACACTAACCCACTAACAACAAACAACTCTAAACCACTAAAAACAAACAACCCTAACACCCTATCAAGAAACAACACTAAAACTCCAACAACAAACAACCCTAAACCCCTAACATCAAACAACACTAACCCCCTAACAACAAAAAACACTAACACCCTAACAACAAACAACACTAACACCCAAACAACAAAAAACACTAAACCCCAACAAGAAACAACCCTAAACCCCTAACAACAAACACTAACCCCCTAACAACAAACAACACTAAACCCCTAACAAGAAACTACTCTAACCCCGTAACAACAAACAACACTAACCCGGTAACAACAAACAACCCTAACCCCCAATCAACAAACAACCCTAACCCCCTAAAAACAAACAATCCTACCCCCGAACAACGAACAACACTAACCCCCTAACCACAATAAACACTAACACCCGAACAACAAAAACCACTATACCCCAACAAGAAACAACCCTAAACCCCTAACAACAAACAACACTAACACCCTAACAACAAAAACCACTAAACCCCAACAAGGAACAACCCTAAAACCCTAACAACAAACAACACTAACCCCCTAACAACAAACAACCCTAACCAAACAACAAACAAACCTAACCCACTAACAACAAACAACACTAACACCCGAACAACAAACAACCCTAACCCCCTAACAACAAACAACACTAACACCCTAACAACAACAACCCTAACCCCCTAACAACAAACAACACTAACCCCCTAACAACAAACAACCCTAAACCCCTAACATCAAAGAACACTAACACCCTAAAAACAAACAACCCTAACTCCCTAACAACAAACACTAACCCCCAAACAACAAACAACGCTAAAACCCTAAAAGCAAACAACACTAAACCCCTAAAAACAAACAACACTAAGCCCCTAACAACAAACAACACTAACACCCGAACAACAAACACCACTAACCCCCAACAAGAAACAACCCTAAGCCCCTAACAACAAACAACACTAACCCCCTAACAAGAAACAACCCTAAACCCCTAACAACAAACAACACTAACCCCCTAACAACAAACAACACTAACACCCTAACAACAACCAACCCTAACCCCCTAAGAACAAACAACACTAACGCCCTAAGAAGAAACAACACTAACCCCCAGCAACGAACAATACTAACCCCCTAAGAACACAAAACCTAACCTCTTATCAACAAACAACCCTAACCCACTAACAACAAACAACCCTAACACCCTAACAACAAACAACACTAACCCCCTAACAACAAACAACCCTAAACCCCTAACATCAAAGAACACTAACACCCTAACAACAAACAACCCTAGCCCCCTAACAACAAACACTAACCCCCAAACAACAAACAACCCTAACCCCTAAAAACCAAAAACACTAACCCACTAACAACAAACAACCCTAACCAACTAACAACAAACAACCCTAACCCCGTAACAACAAACAACCCTAAACCCCTAACATAAAACAACACTAACCTCCTAAAAACACAAAACACTAACACCCTAACAACAAACAACACTAACACCCTAACAACAAAAACCACTAAACCCCAACAAGAAACAACCCTAAACCCCTAACAACAAACACTAACCCCCTAACAATAAACAACACTAAACCCCTAACAAGAAACTACCCTAACCCCGTAACAACAAACAACACTAACCCCGTAACAACAAACAACCCTAACCCCCAAACAACAAACAACCCTAACCCCCTAACAACAAACAATCCTAACCCCCGAACAACCAACAACACTAACCCCGTAACCACAGTATACACTAACACCCTAACAACAAAAACCACTAAACCCCTACAAGAAACAACCCTAAACCCCTAACAACAAACAACACTAACCCCCTAACAACAAACAACCCTAACCAAACAACAAACAAACCTAAACCACTAACAACAAACAACACTATCACGCGAACAACAAACAACGCTAACCCCCTAACAACAAACAACACTAACACCCTAACAACAAAAACCAATAAACCCCAACAAGAAACAACCCTAAAACCCTAACAACAAACAACACTAACCCCCTAACAACAAACAACCCTAACCAAACAACAAACAAACCTAACCCACTAACAACAAACAACACTAACACCGGAACAACAAACAACCCTAACCCCCTAACAACAAACAACACTAACACCCTAACAACAAACAACCCTAACCCCCTAACAACAAACAACACTAACCCCATAACAACAAACAACCTTAAACCTCTAACATCAAAGAACACTAACACCCTAACAACAAACAACCCTTACCCCCTAACAACAAACACTAACCCCCAAACAACAAACAACCCTAAAACCCTAAAAGCAAACAACACTAAACCCCTAAAAACAAACAACACTAAGCCCCTAACAACAATCAACACTAACACCCGAACAACAAACACCACTAAACCCCAACAAGAAACAACCCTAAGCCCCTAACAACAAACAACACTAACCCCCTAACAAGAAACAACCCTAAACCCCTAACAACAAACAACACTAACCCCCTAACAACAAACAACACTAACACCCTAACAACAACCAACCCTAACCCCCTAAGAACAAACAACACTAATGCCCTAAGAAGAAACAACTCTAACCCCCAGCAACGAACAATACTAACCCCCTAACAACACAAAACCTAACCTCTTATCAACAAACAACCCTAACCCACTAACAACAAACAACCCTAACACCCTAACAACAAACAACACTAACCCCCTAACAACAAACAACCCTAAACCCCTAACATCAAAGAACACTAACACCCTAACAACAAACAATCGTAGCCCCCTAACAACAAACACTAACCCCCAAACAACAAACAACCCTAACCCCTAAAAACCAAAAACACTAACCCACTAACAACAAACAACCCTAACCCACTAACAACAAACAACCCTAACCCCCTAACAACAAACAACCCTAAACCCCTATCATCAAACAACACTAACCTCCTAACCACAATAAACACTAACACCCGAACAACAAAAACCACTATACCCCAACAAGAAACAACCCTAAACCCCTAACAACAAACAACACTAACACCCTAACAACAAAAACCACTAAACCCCAACAAGAAACAACCCTAAAACCCTAACAACAAACAACACTAACCCCCTAACAACAAACAACCCTAACCAAACAACAAACAAACCTAACCCACTAACAACAAACAACACTAACACCCGAACAACAAACAACGCTAACCCCCTAACAACAAACAACACTAACACTCTAACAACAAACAACCCTAGCCCCCTAACAACAAACAACACTAACCCCATAACAACAAACAACCCTAAACCCCTAACATCAAAGAACACTAACACCCTAACAACAAACAACCCTAACCCCCTAACAACAAACACTAACCCCCAAACAACAAACAACCCTAAAACCCTAAAAGCAAACAACACTAAACCCCTAAAAACAAACAACACTAAGCCCCTAACAACAAACAACACTAACACCCGAACAACAAACACCACTGAACCCCAACAAGAAACAACCCTAAGCCCCTAACAACAAACAACACTAACCCCCTAACAACAAACAACACTAACACCCTAACAACAACCAACCCTAACCCCCTAAGAACAAACAACACTAATGCCCTAAGGAGAAACAACACTAACCCCCAGCAACGAACAATACTAACACCCTAAGAACACAAAACCTAACCTCTTATCAACAAACAACCCTAACCCACTAACAACAAACAACCCTAACACCCTAACAACAAACAACACTAACCCCCTAACAACAAACAACCCTAAACCCCTAACATCAAAGAACACTAACACCCTAACAACAAACAACCCTAACCCCCTAACAACAAACACTAACCCCCAAACAACAAACAACCCTAACCCCTAAAAACCAAAAACACTAACGCACTAACAACAAACAACCCTAACAAACTAACAACAAACAACCCTAACACCCTAACAACAAACAACACTAACCCCCTAACAACAAACAACCCTAAACCCCTAACATCAAACAACACTAACCCTCTAACAACACAAAACACGAACACCCTAACAACAAACAACACTAAAACCCTAACAACAAAAACCACTAAACCCCAACAAGAAACAACCCTAAACCCCTAACAACAAACACTAACCCCCTAACAACAAACAACACTAACCCCCTAACAACAAACAACCCTAACCAAACAACAAACAAACCTAACCCACTAACAACAAACAACACTAACACCCTAACAACAAACAACCCTAACCCCTAACAACAAACAACACTAACACCCTAACAACAAACAACACTAACACCCTAACAACAAGAACCACTAAACCCCAACAAGGAACAACCCTAAAACCCTAACAACAAACACTAACCCCCTAACAATAAAGAACACTAAACCCCTAACAAGAAACTACCCTAACCCCGTAACAACAAACAACACTAACCCCGTAACAACAAACAACCCTAACCCCCAAACAACAAACAACCCTAACCCCCTAACAACAAACAATCCTAACCCCCGAACAACCAACAACACTAACCCCCTAACCACAGTATACACTAACAGCCTAACAACAAAAAACACTAAACCCCTACAAGAAAAAACCCTAAACCCCTAACAACAAACAACACTAACCCCCTAAAAACAAACAACCCTAACCAAACAACAAAAAAACCTAACCCACTAACAACAAACAACACTAACAACCTAACAACAAACAACCCTAACCACCTAACAACAAACAACAGTAACACCCTAACCAGAAACAAACCTAACCCCCTAACAACAAACAACACTAACCCCCAACAACAAACAACCCTAAACCCCTAACATCAAACAACACTAACACCCTAACAGCAAACAACACAAATCCCCTAACAACAAACACTAACCCCCAAACAACAAACAACCCTAACCCCTAAAAACCAAAAACACTAACCCACTAACAACAAACAACTCTAAACCACTAAAAACAAACAACCCTAACACCCTATCAAGAAACAACACTAAAACTCCAACAACAAACAACCCTAAACCCCTAACATCAAACAACACTAACCCCCTAACAACAAAAAACACTAACACCCTAACAACAAACAACACTAACACCCAAACAACAAAAAACACTAAACCCCAACAAGAAACAACCCTAAACCCCTAACAACAAACACTAACCCCCTAACAACAAACAACACTAAACCCCTAACAAGAAACTACCCTAACCCCGTAACAACAAACAACACTAACCCGGTAACAACAAACAACCCTAACCCCCAATCAACAAACAACCCTAACCCCCTAAAAACAAACAATCCTACCCCCGAACAACGAACAACACTAACCCCCTAACCACAATAAACACTAACACCCGAACAACAAAAACCACTATACCCCAACAAGAAACAACCCTAAACCCCTAACAACAAACAACACTAACACCCTAACAACAAAAACCACTAAACCCCAACAAGGAACAACCCTAAAACCCTAACAACAAACAACACTAACCCCCTAACAACAAACAACCCTAACCAAACAACAAACAAACCTAACCCACTAACAACAAACAACACTAACACCCGAACAACAAACAACCCTAACCCCCTAACAACAAACAACACTAACACCCTAACAACAACAACCCTAACCCCCTAACAACAAACAACACTAACCCCCTAACAACAAACAACCCTAAACCCCTAACATCAAAGAACACTAACACCCTAAAAACAAACAACCCTAACTCCCTAACAACAAACACTAACCCCCAAACAACAAACAACGCTAAAACCCTAAAAGCAAACAACACTAAACCCCTAAAAACAAACAACACTAAGCCCCTAACAACAAACAACACTAACACCCGAACAACAAACACCACTAAACCCCAACAAGAAACAACCCTAAGCCCCTAACAACAAACAACACTAACCCCCTAACAAGAAACAACCCTAAACCCCTAACAACAAACAACACTAACCCCCTAACAACAAACAACACTAACACCCTAACAACAACCAACCCTAACCCCCTAAGAACAAACAACACTAACGCCCTAAGAAGAAACAACACTAACCCCCAGCAACGAACAATACTAACCCCCTAAGAACACAAAACCTAACCTCTTATCAACAAACAACCCTAACCCACTAACAACAAACAACCCTAACACCCTAACAACAAACAACACTAACCCCCTAACAACAAACAACCCTAAACCCCTAACATCAAAGAACACTAACACCCTAACAACAAACAACCCTAGCCCCCTAACAACAAACACTAACCCCCAAACAACAAACAACCCTAACCCCTAAAAACCAAAAACACTAACCCACTAACAACAAACAACCCTAACCAACTAACAACAAACAACCCTAACCCCGTAACAACAAACAACCCTAAACCCCTAACATAAAACAACACTAACCTCCTAAAAACACAAAACACTAACACCCTAACAACAAACAACACTAACACCCTAACAACAAAAACCACTAAACCCCAACAAGAAACAACCCTAAACCCCTAACAACAAACACTAACCCCCTAACAATAAACAACACTAAACCCCTAACAAGAAACTACCCTAACCCCGTAACAACAAACAACACTAACCCCGTAACAACAAACAACCCTAACCCCCAAACAACAAACAACCCTAACCCCCTAACAACAAACAATCCTAACCCCCGAACAACCAACAACACTAACCCCGTAACCACAGTATACACTAACACCCTAACAACAAAAACCACTAAACCCCTACAAGAAACAACCCTAAACCCCTAACAACAAACAACACTAACCCCCTAACAACAAACAACCCTAACCAAACAACAAACAAACCTAAACCACTAACAACAAACAACACTATCACGCGAACAACAAACAACGCTAACCCCCTAACAACAAACAACACTAACACCCTAACAACAAAAACCAATAAACCCCAACAAGAAACAACCCTAAAACCCTAACAACAAACAACACTAACCCCCTAACAACAAACAACCCTAACCAAACAACAAACAAACCTAACCCACTAACAACAAACAACACTAACACCGGAACAACAAACAACCCTAACCCCCTAACAACAAACAACACTAACACCCTAACAACAAACAACCCTAACCCCCTAACAACAAACAACACTAACCCCATAACAACAAACAACCTTAAACCTCTAACATCAAAGAACACTAACACCCTAACAACAAACAACCCTTACCCCCTAACAACAAACACTAACCCCCAAACAACAAACAACCCTAAAACCCTAAAAGCAAACAACACTAAACCCCTAAAAACAAACAACACTAAGCCCCTAACAACAATCAACACTAACACCCGAACAACAAACACCACTAAACCCCAACAAGAAACAACCCTAAGCCCCTAACAACAAACAACACTAACCCCCTAACAAGAAACAACCCTAAACCCCTAACAACAAACAACACTAACCCCCTAACAACAAACAACACTAACACCCTAACAACAACCAACCCTAACCCCCTAAGAACAAACAACACTAATGCCCTAAGAAGAAACAACTCTAACCCCCAGCAACGAACAATACTAACCCCCTAACAACACAAAACCTAACCTCTTATCAACAAACAACCCTAACCCACTAACAACAAACAACCCTAACACCCTAACAACAAACAACACTAACCCCCTAACAACAAACAACCCTAAACCCCTAACATCAAAGAACACTAACACCCTAACAACAAACAATCGTAGCCCCCTAACAACAAACACTAACCCCCAAACAACAAACAACCCTAACCCCTAAAAACCAAAAACACTAACCCACTAACAACAAACAACCCTAACCCACTAACAACAAACAACCCTAACCCCCTAACAACAAACAACCCTAAACCCCTATCATCAAACAACACTAACCTCCTAACCACAATAAACACTAACACCCGAACAACAAAAACCACTATACCCCAACAAGAAACAACCCTAAACCCCTAACAACAAACAACACTAACACCCTAACAACAAAAACCACTAAACCCCAACAAGAAACAACCCTAAAACCCTAACAACAAACAACACTAACCCCCTAACAACAAACAACCCTAACCAAACAACAAACAAACCTAACCCACTAACAACAAACAACACTAACACCCGAACAACAAACAACGCTAACCCCCTAACAACAAACAACACTAACACTCTAACAACAAACAACCCTAGCCCCCTAACAACAAACAACACTAACCCCATAACAACAAACAACCCTAAACCCCTAACATCAAAGAACACTAACACCCTAACAACAAACAACCCTAACCCCCTAACAACAAACACTAACCCCCAAACAACAAACAACCCTAAAACCCTAAAAGCAAACAACACTAAACCCCTAAAAACAAACAACACTAAGCCCCTAACAACAAACAACACTAACACCCGAACAACAAACACCACTGAACCCCAACAAGAAACAACCCTAAGCCCCTAACAACAAACAACACTAACCCCCTAACAACAAACAACACTAACACCCTAACAACAACCAACCCTAACCCCCTAAGAACAAACAACACTAATGCCCTAAGGAGAAACAACACTAACCCCCAGCAACGAACAATACTAACACCCTAAGAACACAAAACCTAACCTCTTATCAACAAACAACCCTAACCCACTAACAACAAACAACCCTAACACCCTAACAACAAACAACACTAACCCCCTAACAACAAACAACCCTAAACCCCTAACATCAAAGAACACTAACACCCTAACAACAAACAACCCTAACCCCCTAACAACAAACACTAACCCCCAAACAACAAACAACCCTAACCCCTAAAAACCAAAAACACTAACGCACTAACAACAAACAACCCTAACAAACTAACAACAAACAACCCTAACACCCTAACAACAAACAACACTAACCCCCTAACAACAAACAACCCTAAACCCCTAACATCAAACAACACTAACCCTCTAACAACACAAAACACGAACACCCTAACAACAAACAACACTAAAACCCTAACAACAAAAACCACTAAACCCCAACAAGAAACAACCCTAAACCCCTAACAACAAACACTAACCCCCTAACAACAAACAACACTAACCCCCTAACAACAAACAACCCTAACCAAACAACAAACAAACCTAACCCACTAACAACAAACAACACTAACACCCTAACAACAAACAACCCTAACCCCTAACAACAAACAACACTAACACCCTAACAACAAACAACACTAACACCCTAACAACAAGAACCACTAAACCCCAACAAGGAACAACCCTAAAACCCTAACAACAAACACTAACCCCCTAACAATAAAGAACACTAAACCCCTAACAAGAAACTACCCTAACCCCGTAACAACAAACAACACTAACCCCGTAACAACAAACAACCCTAACCCCCAAACAACAAACAACCCTAACCCCCTAACAACAAACAATCCTAACCCCCGAACAACCAACAACACTAACCCCCTAACCACAGTATACACTAACAGCCTAACAACAAAAAACACTAAACCCCTACAAGAAAAAACCCTAAACCCCTAACAACAAACAACACTAACCCCCTAAAAACAAACAACCCTAACCAAACAACAAAAAAACCTAACCCACTAACAACAAACAACACTAACAACCTAACAACAAACAACCCTAACCACCTAACAACAAACAACAGTAACACCCTAACCAGAAACAAACCTAACCCCCTAACAACAAACAACACTAACCCCCAACAACAAACAACCCTAAACCCCTAACATCAAACAACACTAACACCCTAACAGCAAACAACACAAATCCCCTAACAACAAACACTAACCCCCAAACAACAAACAACCCTAACCCCTAAAAACCAAAAACACTAACCCACTAACAACAAACAACTCTAAACCACTAAAAACAAACAACCCTAACACCCTATCAAGAAACAACACTAAAACTCCAACAACAAACAACCCTAAACCCCTAACATCAAACAACACTAACCCCCTAACAACAAAAAACACTAACACCCTAACAACAAACAACACTAACACCCAAACAACAAAAAACACTAAACCCCAACAAGAAACAACCCTAAACCCCTAACAACAAACACTAACCCCCTAACAACAAACAACACTAAACCCCTAACAAGAAACTACCCTAACCCCGTAACAACAAACAACACTAACCCGGTAACAACAAACAACCCTAACCCCCAATCAACAAACAACCCTAACCCCCTAAAAACAAACAATCCTACCCCCGAACAACGAACAACACTAACCCCCTAACCACAATAAACACTAACACCCGAACAACAAAAACCACTATACCCCAACAAGAAACAACCCTAAACCCCTAACAACAAACAACACTAACACCCTAACAACAAAAACCACTAAACCCCAACAAGGAACAACCCTAAAACCCTAACAACAAACAACACTAACCCCCTAACAACAAACAACCCTAACCAAACAACAAACAAACCTAACCCACTAACAACAAACAACACTAACACCCGAACAACAAACAACCCTAACCCCCTAACAACAAACAACACTAACACCCTAACAACAACAACCCTAACCCCCTAACAACAAACAACACTAACCCCCTAACAACAAACAACCCTAAACCCCTAACATCAAAGAACACTAACACCCTAAAAACAAACAACCCTAACTCCCTAACAACAAACACTAACCCCCAAACAACAAACAACGCTAAAACCCTAAAAGCAAACAACACTAAACCCCTAAAAACAAACAACACTAAGCCCCTAACAACAAACAACACTAACACCCGAACAACAAACACCACTAAACCCCAACAAGAAACAACCCTAAGCCCCTAACAACAAACAACACTAACCCCCTAACAAGAAACAACCCTAAACCCCTAACAACAAACAACACTAACCCCCTAACAACAAACAACACTAACACCCTAACAACAACCAACCCTAACCCCCTAAGAACAAACAACACTAACGCCCTAAGAAGAAACAACACTAACCCCCAGCAACGAACAATACTAACCCCCTAAGAACACAAAACCTAACCTCTTATCAACAAACAACCCTAACCCACTAACAACAAACAACCCTAACACCCTAACAACAAACAACACTAACCCCCTAACAACAAACAACCCTAAACCCCTAACATCAAAGAACACTAACACCCTAACAACAAACAACCCTAGCCCCCTAACAACAAACACTAACCCCCAAACAACAAACAACCCTAACCCCTAAAAACCAAAAACACTAACCCACTAACAACAAACAACCCTAACCAACTAACAACAAACAACCCTAACCCCGTAACAACAAACAACCCTAAACCCCTAACATAAAACAACACTAACCTCCTAAAAACACAAAACACTAACACCCTAACAACAAACAACACTAACACCCTAACAACAAAAACCACTAAACCCCAACAAGAAACAACCCTAAACCCCTAACAACAAACACTAACCCCCTAACAATAAACAACACTAAACCCCTAACAAGAAACTACCCTAACCCCGTAACAACAAACAACACTAACCCCGTAACAACAAACAACCCTAACCCCCAAACAACAAACAACCCTAACCCCCTAACAACAAACAATCCTAACCCCCGAACAACCAACAACACTAACCCCGTAACCACAGTATACACTAACACCCTAACAACAAAAACCACTAAACCCCTACAAGAAACAACCCTAAACCCCTAACAACAAACAACACTAACCCCCTAACAACAAACAACCCTAACCAAACAACAAACAAACCTAAACCACTAACAACAAACAACACTATCACGCGAACAACAAACAACGCTAACCCCCTAACAACAAACAACACTAACACCCTAACAACAAAAACCAATAAACCCCAACAAGAAACAACCCTAAAACCCTAACAACAAACAACACTAACCCCCTAACAACAAACAACCCTAACCAAACAACAAACAAACCTAACCCACTAACAACAAACAACACTAACACCGGAACAACAAACAACCCTAACCCCCTAACAACAAACAACACTAACACCCTAACAACAAACAACCCTAACCCCCTAACAACAAACAACACTAACCCCATAACAACAAACAACCTTAAACCTCTAACATCAAAGAACACTAACACCCTAACAACAAACAACCCTTACCCCCTAACAACAAACACTAACCCCCAAACAACAAACAACCCTAAAACCCTAAAAGCAAACAACACTAAACCCCTAAAAACAAACAACACTAAGCCCCTAACAACAATCAACACTAACACCCGAACAACAAACACCACTAAACCCCAACAAGAAACAACCCTAAGCCCCTAACAACAAACAACACTAACCCCCTAACAAGAAACAACCCTAAACCCCTAACAACAAACAACACTAACCCCCTAACAACAAACAACACTAACACCCTAACAACAACCAACCCTAACCCCCTAAGAACAAACAACACTAATGCCCTAAGAAGAAACAACTCTAACCCCCAGCAACGAACAATACTAACCCCCTAACAACACAAAACCTAACCTCTTATCAACAAACAACCCTAACCCACTAACAACAAACAACCCTAACACCCTAACAACAAACAACACTAACCCCCTAACAACAAACAACCCTAAACCCCTAACATCAAAGAACACTAACACCCTAACAACAAACAATCGTAGCCCCCTAACAACAAACACTAACCCCCAAACAACAAACAACCCTAACCCCTAAAAACCAAAAACACTAACCCACTAACAACAAACAACCCTAACCCACTAACAACAAACAACCCTAACCCCCTAACAACAAACAACCCTAAACCCCTATCATCAAACAACACTAACCTCCTAACCACAATAAACACTAACACCCGAACAACAAAAACCACTATACCCCAACAAGAAACAACCCTAAACCCCTAACAACAAACAACACTAACACCCTAACAACAAAAACCACTAAACCCCAACAAGAAACAACCCTAAAACCCTAACAACAAACAACACTAACCCCCTAACAACAAACAACCCTAACCAAACAACAAACAAACCTAACCCACTAACAACAAACAACACTAACACCCGAACAACAAACAACGCTAACCCCCTAACAACAAACAACACTAACACTCTAACAACAAACAACCCTAGCCCCCTAACAACAAACAACACTAACCCCATAACAACAAACAACCCTAAACCCCTAACATCAAAGAACACTAACACCCTAACAACAAACAACCCTAACCCCCTAACAACAAACACTAACCCCCAAACAACAAACAACCCTAAAACCCTAAAAGCAAACAACACTAAACCCCTAAAAACAAACAACACTAAGCCCCTAACAACAAACAACACTAACACCCGAACAACAAACACCACTGAACCCCAACAAGAAACAACCCTAAGCCCCTAACAACAAACAACACTAACCCCCTAACAACAAACAACACTAACACCCTAACAACAACCAACCCTAACCCCCTAAGAACAAACAACACTAATGCCCTAAGGAGAAACAACACTAACCCCCAGCAACGAACAATACTAACACCCTAAGAACACAAAACCTAACCTCTTATCAACAAACAACCCTAACCCACTAACAACAAACAACCCTAACACCCTAACAACAAACAACACTAACCCCCTAACAACAAACAACCCTAAACCCCTAACATCAAAGAACACTAACACCCTAACAACAAACAACCCTAACCCCCTAACAACAAACACTAACCCCCAAACAACAAACAACCCTAACCCCTAAAAACCAAAAACACTAACGCACTAACAACAAACAACCCTAACAAACTAACAACAAACAACCCTAACACCCTAACAACAAACAACACTAACCCCCTAACAACAAACAACCCTAAACCCCTAACATCAAACAACACTAACCCTCTAACAACACAAAACACGAACACCCTAACAACAAACAACACTAAAACCCTAACAACAAAAACCACTAAACCCCAACAAGAAACAACCCTAAACCCCTAACAACAAACACTAACCCCCTAACAACAAACAACACTAAACCCCTAACAAGAAACTACCCTAACCCCGTAACAACAAACAACACTAACCTGGTAACAAAAAACAACCCTAACCCCCAAAGAACAAACAACCCTAACCCCCTAACAACAAACAATCCTAACCCCCGAACAACGAACAACACTAACCCCCTAACCACAATAAACACTAACACCCAAACAACAAAAACCACTAAACCCCAACAAGAAACAACCCTAAACCCCTAACAACAAACAACACTAACCCCCTAACAACAAACAACCCTAACCAAACAACAAACAAACCTAAACCACTAACAACAAACAACACTATCACGCGAACAACAAACAACGCTAACCCCCTAACAACAAACAACACTAACACCCGAACAACAAAAACCAATAAACCCCAACAAGAAACAACCCTAAAACCCTAACAACAAACAACACTAACCCCCTAACAACAAACAACCCTAACCAAACAACAAACAAACCTAACCCACTAACAACAAACAACACTAACACCGGAACAACAAACAACCCTAACCCCCTAACAACAAACAACACTAACACCCTAACAACAAACAACCCTAACCACCTAACAACAAACAACACTAACCCCATAACAACAAACAACCTTAAACCCCTAACATCAAAGAACACTAACACCCTAACAACAAACAACCCTAACCCCCTAACAACAAACACTAACCCCCAAACAACAAACAACCCTAAAACCCTAAAAGCAAACAACACTAAACCCCTAAAAACAAACAACACTAAGCCCCTAACAACAAACAACACTAACACCCGAACAACAAACACCACTAAACCCCAACAAGAAACAACCCTAAGCCCCTAACAACAAACAACACTAACCCCCTAACAAGAAACAACCCTAAACCCCTAACAACAAACAACACTAACCCCCTAACAACAAACAACACTAACACCCTAACAACAACCAACCCTAACCCCCTAAGAACAAACAACACTAATGCCCTAAGAAGAAACAACACTAACCCCCAGCAACGAACAATACTAACCCCCTAACAACACAAAACCTAACCTCTTATCAACAAACAACCCTAACACACTAACAACAAACAACCCTAACACCCTAACAACAAACAACACTAACCCCCTAACAACAAACAACCCTAAACCCCTAACATCAAAGAACACTAACACCCTAACAACAAACAATCCTAGCCCCCTAACAACAAACACTAACCCCCAAACAACAAACAACCCTAACCCCTAAAAACCAAAAACACTAACCCACTAACAACAAACAACCCTAACCCACTAACAACAAACAACCCTAACCCCCTAACAACAAACAACCCTAAACCCCTATCATCAAACAACACTAACCTCCTAACCACAATAAACACTAACACCCGAACAACAAAAACCACTATACCCCAACAAGAAACAACCCTAAACCCCTAACAACAAACAACACTAACACCCTAACAACAAAAACCACTAAACCCCAACAAGAAACAACCCTAAAACCCTAACAACAAACAACACTAACCCCCTAACAACAAACAACCCTAACCAAACAACAAACAAACCTAACCCACTAACAACAAACAACACTAACACCCGAACAACAAACAACCCTAACCCCCTAACAACAAACAACACTAACACCCTAACAACAAACAACCCTAACCCCCTAACAACAAACAACACTAACCCCATAACAACAAACAACCCTAAACCCCTAACATCAAAGAACACTAACACCCTAACAACAAACAACCCTAACTCCCTAACAACAAACACTAACCCCCAAACAACAAACAACCCTAAAACCCTAAAAGCAAACAACACTAAACCCCTAAAAACAAACAACACTAAGCCCCTAACAACAAACAACACTAACACCCGAACAACAAACACCACTAAACCCCAACAAGAAACAACCCTAAGCCCCTAACAACAAACAACACTAACCCCCTAACAAAAAACAACCCTAAACCCCTAACAACAAACAACACTAACACCCTAACAACAAACACTAACCCCCACACAACAAACAACCCTAAAACCCTAAAAGCAAACAACACTAAACCCCTAAAAACAAACAACACTAAGCCCCTAACAACAAACAACACTAACACCCGAACAACAAACACCACTGAACCCCAACAAGAAACAACCCTAAGCCCCTAACAACAAACAACACTAACCCCCTAACAACAAACAACACTAACACCCTAACAACAACCAACTCTAACCCCCTAAGAACAAACAACACTAACGCCCTAAGGAGAAACAACACTAACCCCCAGCAACGAACAATACTAACACCCTAAGAACACAAAACCTAACCTCTTATCAACAAACAACCCTAACCCACTAACAACAAACAACCCTAACACCCTATCAACAAACAACACTAACCCCCTAACAACAAACAACCCTAAACCCCTAACATCAAAGAACACTAACACCCTAACAACAAACAACCCTAGCCCCCTAACAACAAACACTAACCCCCAAACAACAAACAACCCTAAACCCTAAAAACCAAAAACACTAACCCACTAACAACAAACAACCCTAACCCACTAACAACAAACAACCCTAACCCCGTAACAACAAACAACACTAAACCCCTAACATCAAACAACACTAACCTCCTAACAACACAAAACACTAACACCCTAACAACAAACAACACTAACACCCTAACAACAAAAACCACTAAACCCCAACAAGAAACAACCCTAAACCCGTAACAACAAACACTAACCCCCAACAACAAACAACACTAAACCCCTAACAAGAAACTACCCTAACCCCGTAACAACAAACAACACTAACCCCGTAACAACAAACAACCCTAACCCGCAAACAACAAACAACCCTAACCCCCTAACAACAAACAATCCTAACCCCTGAACAACCAACAACACTAAACCCCTAACCACAGTATACACTAACACCCTAACAACAAAAACCACTAAACCCCTACAAGAAACAACCCTAACCCCCTAACAACAAACAATCCTAACCCCCGAACAACGAACAACACTAACCCCCTAACCACAATAAACACTAACACCCAAACAACAAAAACCACTAAACCCCAACAAGAAACAACTCTAAACCCCTAACAACAAACAACACTAACCCCCTAACAACAAACAACCCTAACCAAACAACAAACAAACCTAAACCACTAACAACAAACAACACTATCACGCGAACAACAAACAACCCTAACCCCCTAACAACAAACAACACTAACACCCTAACAACAAAAACCAATAAACCCCAACAAGAAACAACCCTAAAACCCTAACAACAAACAACACTAACCGCTAACAACAAACAACCCTAACCAAACAACAAACAAACCTAACCCACTAACAACAAACAACACTAACACCCTAACAACAAACAACCCTAAACCCCTAACAACAAACAACACTAACACCCTAACAACAAACAACCCTAGCCCCCTAACAACAAACAACACTAACCCCATAACAACAAACAACCCTAAACCCCTAACATCAAAGAACACTAACACCCTAACAACAAACAACCCTAACCCCCTAACAACAAACACTAACAACCAAACAACAAACAACCCTAAAACCCTAAAAGCAAACAACACTAAACCCCTAAAAACAAACAACACTAAGCCCCTAACAACAAACAACACTAACACCCGAACAACAAACACCACTGAACCCCAACAAGAAACAACCCTAAGCCCCTAACAACAAACAACACTAACCCCCTAACAACAAACAACACTAACACCCTAACAACAACCAACCCTAACCCCCTAAGAACAAACAACACTAATGCCCTAAGGAGAAACAACACTAACCCCCAGCAACGAACAATACTAACACCCTAAGAACACAAAACCTAACCTCTTATCAACAAACAACCCTAACCCACTGACAACAAACAACCCTAACACCCTAACAAAAAACAACACTAACCCCCTAACAACAAACAACCCTAAACCCCTAACATCAAAGAACACTAACACCCTAACAACAAACAACCCTAACCCCCTAACAACAAACACTAACCCCCAAACAACAAACAACCCTAACCCCTAAAAACCAAAAACACTAACGCACTAACAACAAACAACCCTAACAAACTAACAACAAACAACCCTAACACCCTAACAACAAACAACACTAACCCCCTAACAACAAACAACCCTAAACCCCTAACATCAAACAACACTAACCCTCTAACAACACAAAACACTAGCACCCTAACAACAAACAACACTAAAACCCTAACAACAAAAACCACTAAACCCCAACAAGAAACAACCCTAAACCCCTAACAACAAACACTAACCCCCTAACAACAAACAACACTAAACCCCTAACAAGAAACTACCCTAACCCCGTAACAACAAACAACACTAACCTGGTAACAAAAAACAACCCTAACCCCCAAACAACAAACAACCCTAACCCCCTAACAACAAACAATCCTAACCCCCGAACAACGAACAACACTAACCCCCTAACCACAATAAACACTAACACCCAAACAACAAAAACCACTAAACCCCAACAAGAAACAACCCTAAACCCCTAACAACAAACAACACTAACCCCCTAACAACAAACAACCCTAACCAAACAACAAACAAACCTAAACCACTAACAACAAACAACACTCTCACGCGAACAACAAACAACGCTAACCCCCTAACAACAAACAACACTAACACCCTAACAACAAAAACCAATAAACCCCAACAAGAAACAACCCTAAAACCCTAACAACAAACAACACTAACCCCCTAACAACAAACAACCCTAACCAAACAACAAACAAACCTAACCCACTAACAACAAACAACACTAACACCGGAACAACAAACAACCCTAACCCCCTAACAACAAACAACACTAACACCCTAACAACAAACAACCCTAACCCCCTAACAACAAACAACACTAACCCCATAACAACAAACAACCTTAAACCCCTAACATCAAAGAACACTAACACCCTAACAACAAACAACCCTAACCCCCTAACAACAAACACTAACCCCCAAACAACAAACAACCCTAAAACCCTAAAAGCAAACAACACTAAACCCCTAAAAACAAACAACACTAAGCCCCTAACAACAAACAACACTAACACCCGAACAACAAACACCACTAAACCCCAACAAGAAACAACCCTAAGCCCCTAACAACAAACAACACTAACCCCCTAACAAGAAACAACCCTAAACCCCTAACAACAAACAACACTAACCCCCTAACAACAAACAACACTAACACCCTAACAACAACCAACCCTAACCCCCTAAGAACAAACAACACTAATGCCCTAAGAAGAAACAACACTAACCCCCAGCAACGAACAATACTAACCCCCTAACAACACAAAACCTAACCTCTTATCAACAAACAACCCTAACACACTAACAACAAACAACCCTAACACCCTAACAACAAACAACACTAACCCCCTAACAACAAACAACCCTAAACCCCTAACATCAAAGAACACTAACACCCTAACAACAAACAATCCTAGCCCCCTAACAACAAACACTAACCCCCAAACAACAAACAACCCTAACCCCTAAAAACCAAAAACACTAACCCACTAACAACAAACAACCCTAACCCACTAACAACAAACAACCCTAACCCCCTAACAACAAACAACCCTAAACCCCTATCATCAAACAACACTAACCTCCTAACCACAATAAACACTAACACCCGAACAACAAAAACCACTATACCCCAACAAGAAACAACCCTAAACCCCTAACAACAAACAACACTAACACCCTAACAACAAAAACCACTAAACCCCAACAAGAAACAACCCTAAAACCCTAACAACAAACAACACTAACCCCCTAACAACAAACAACCCTAACCAAACAACAAACAAACCTAACCCACTAACAACAAACAACACTAACACCCGAACAACAAACAACCCTAACCCCCTAACAACAAACAACACTAACACCCTAACAACAAACAACCCTAACCCCCTAACAACAAACAACACTAACCCCATAACAACAAACAACCCTAAACCCCTAACATCAAAGAACACTAACACCCTAACAACAAACAACCCTAACTCCCTAACAACAAACACTAACCCCCAAACAACAAACAACCCTAAAACCCTAAAAGCAAACAACACTAAACCCCTAAAAACAAAAAACACTAAGCCCCTAACAACAAACAACACTAACACCCGAACAACAAACACCACTAAACCCCAACAAGAAACAACCCTAAGCCCCTAACAACAAACAACACTAACCCCCTAACAAAAAACAACCCTAAACCCCTAACAACAAACAACACTAACACCCTAACAACAAACACTAACCCCCACACAACAAACAACCCTAAAACCCTAAAAGCAAACAACACTAAACCCCTAAAAACAAACAACACTAAGCCCCTAACAACAAACAACACTAACACCCGAACAACAAACACCACTGAACCCCAACAAGAAACAACCCTAAGCCCCTAACAACAAACAACACTAACCCCCTAACAACAAACAACACTAACACCCTAACAACAACCAACTCTAACCCCCTAAGAACAAACAACACTAACGCCCTAAGGAGAAACAACACTAACCCCCAGCAACGAACAATACTAACACCCTAAGAACACAAAACCTAACCTCTTATCAACAAACAACCCTAACCCACTAACAACAAACAACCCTAACACCCTATCAACAAACAACACTAACCCCCTAACAACAAACAACCCTAAACCCCTAACATCAAAGAACACTAACACCCTAACAACAAACAACCCTAGCCCCCTAACAACAAACACTAACCCCCAAACAACAAACAACGCTAAACCCTAAAAACCAAAAACACTAACCCACTAACAACAAACAACCCTAACCCACTAACAACAAACAACCCTAACCCCGTAACAACAAACAACACTAAACCCCTAACATCAAACAACACTAACCTCCTAACAACACAAAACACTAACACCCTAACAACAAACAACACTAACACCCTAACAACAAAAACCACTAAACCCCAACAAGAAACAACCCTAAACCCGTAACAACAAACACTAACCCCCAACAACAAACAACACTAAACCCCTAACAAGAAACTACCCTAACCCCGTAACAACAAACAACACTAACCCCGTAACAACAAACAACCCTAACCCGCAAACAACAAACAACCCTAACCCCCTAACAACAAACAATCCTAACCCCTGAACAACCAACAACACTAAACCCCTAACCACAGTATACACTAACACCCTAACAACAAAAACCACTAAACCCCTACAAGAAACAACCCTAACCCCCTAACAACAAACAATCCTAACCCCCGAACAACGAACAACACTAACCCCCTAACCACAATAAACACTAACACCCAAACAACAAAAACCACTAAACCCCAACAAGAAACAACTCTAAACCCCTAACAACAAACAACACTAACCCCCTAACAACAAACAACCCTAACCAAACAACAAACAAACCTAAACCACTAACAACAAACAACACTATCACGCGAACAACAAACAACCCTAACCCCCTAACAACAAACAACACTAACACCCTAACAACAAAAACCAATAAACCCCAACAAGAAACAACCCTAAAACCCTAACAACAAACAACACTAACCGCTAACAACAAACAACCCTAACCAAACAACAAACAAACCTAACCCACTAACAACAAACAACACTAACACCCTAACAACAAACAACCCTAACCCCCTAACAACAAACAACACTAACACCCTAACAACAAACAACCCTAGCCCCCTAACAACAAACAACACTAACCCCATAACAACAAACAACCCTAAACCCCTAACATCAAAGAACACTAACACCCTAACAACAAACAACCCTAACCCCCTAACAACAAACACTAACAACCAAACAACAAACAACCCTAAAACCCTAAAAGCAAACAACACTAAACCCCTAAAAACAAACAACACTAAGCCCCTAACAACAAACAACACTAACACCCGAACAACAAACACCACTGAACCCCAACAAGAAACAACCCTAAGCCCCTAACAACAAACAACACTAACCCCCTAACAACAAACAACACTAACACCCTAACAACAACCAACCCTAACCCCCTAAGAACAAACAACACTAATGCCCTAAGGAGAAACAACACTAACCCCCAGCAACGAACAATACTAACACCCTAAGAACACAAAACCTAACCTCTTATCAACAAACAACCCTAACCCACTAACAACAAACAACCCTAACACCCTAACAACAAACAACACTAACCCCCTAACAACAAACAACCCTAAACCCCTAACATCAAAGAACACTAACACCCTAACAACAAACAACCCTAACCCCCTAACAACAAACACTAACCCCCAAACAACAAACAACCCTAACCCCTAAAAACCAAAAACACTAACGCACTAACAACAAACAACCCTAACAAACTAACAACAAACAACCCTAACACCCTAACAACAAACAACACTAACCCCCTAACAACAAACAACCCTAAACCCCTAACATCAAACAACACTAACCCTCTAACAACACAAAACACTAGCACCCTAACAACAAACAACACTAAAACCCTAACAACAAAAACCACTAAACCCCAACAAGAAACAACCCTAAACCCCTAACAACAAACACTAACCCCCTAACAACAAACAACACTAAACCCCTAACAAGAAACTACCCTAACCCCGTAACAACAAACAACACTAACCTGGTAACAAAAAACAACCCTAACCCCCAAACAACAAACAACCCTAACCCCCTAACAACAAACAATCCTAACCCCCGAACAACGAACAACACTAACCCCCTAACCACAATAAACACTAACACCCAAACAACAAAAACCACTAAACCCCAACAAGAAACAACCCTAAACCCCTAACAACAAACAACACTAACCCCCTAACAACAAACAACCCTAACCAAACAACAAACAAACCTAAACCACTAACAACAAACAACACTCTCACGCGAACAACAAACAACGCTAACCCCCTAACAACAAACAACACTAACACCCTAACAACAAAAACCAATAAACCCCAACAAGAAACAACCCTAAAACCCTAACAACAAACAACACTAACCCCCTAACAACAAACAACCCTAACCAAACAACAAACAAACCTAACCCACTAACAACAAACAACACTAACACCGGAACAACAAACAACCCTAACCCCCTAACAACAAACAACACTAACACCCTAACAACAAACAACCCTAACCCCCTAACAACAAACAACACTAACCCCATAACAACAAACAACCTTAAACCCCTAACATCAAAGAACACTAACACCCTAACAACAAACAACCCTAACCCCCTAACAACAAACACTAACCCCCAAACAACAAACAACCCTAAAACCCTAAAAGCAAACAACACTAAACCCCTAAAAACAAACAACACTAAGCCCCTAACAACAAACAACACTAACACCCGAACAACAAACACCACTAAACCCCAACAAGAAACAACCCTAAGCCCCTAACAACAAACAACACTAACCCCCTAACAAGAAACAACCCTAAACCCCTAACAACAAACAACACTAACCCCCTAACAACAAACAACACTAACACCCTAACAACAACCAACCCTAACCCCCTAAGAACAAACAACACTAATGCCCTAAGAAGAAACAACACTAACCCCCAGCAACGAACAATACTAACCCCCTAACAACACAAAACCTAACCTCTTATCAACAAACAACCCTAACACACTAACAACAAACAACCCTAACACCCTAACAACAAACAACACTAACCCCCTAACAACAAACAACCCTAAACCCCTAACATCAAAGAACACTAACACCCTAACAACAAACAATCCTAGCCCCCTAACAACAAACACTAACCCCCAAACAACAAACAACCCTAACCCCTAAAAACCAAAAACACTAACCCACTAACAACAAACAACCCTAACCCACTAACAACAAACAACCCTAACCCCCTAACAACAAACAACCCTAAACCCCTATCATCAAACAACACTAACCTCCTAACCACAATAAACACTAACACCCGAACAACAAAAACCACTATACCCCAACAAGAAACAACCCTAAACCCCTAACAACAAACAACACTAACACCCTAACAACAAAAACCAATAAACCCCAACAAGAAACAACCCTAAAACCCTAACAACAAACAACACTAACCCCCTAACAACAAACAACCCTAACCAAACAACAAACAAACCTAACCCACTAACAACAAACAACACTAACACCCGAACAACAAACAACCCTAACCCCCTAACAACAAACAACACTAACACCCTAACAACAAACAACCCTAAACCCCTAACATCAAAGAACACTAACCCACTAACAACAAACAACCCTAACCCACTAACAAACAACCCTAACAACCTAACAACAAACAACACTAACCCCCTAACAACAAACAACCCTAAACCCCTAACATCAAACAACACTAACCCCCTAACAACAAACAACACTAACACCCTAACAACAAACAACACTAACCCCCTAACAACAAACAACCCTAACCAAACAACAAACAAACCTAACCCACTAACAACAAACAACACTAACACCCTAACAACAAACAACCCTAACCCCTAACAACAAACAACACTAACACCCTAACAACAAACAACACTAACACCCTAACAACAAGAACCACTAAACCCCAACAAGGAACAACCCTAAAACCCTAACAACAAACACTAACCCCCTAACAATAAACAACACTAAACCCCTAACAAGAAACTACCCTAACCCCGTAACAACAAACAACTCTAACCCCGTAACAACAAACAACCCTAACCCCCAAACAACAAACAACCCTAACCCCCTAACAACAAACAATCCTAACCCCCGAACAACCAACAACACTAAACCCCTAACCACAGTATACACTAACAGCCTAACAACAAAAACCACTAAACCCCTACAAGAAACAACCCTAAACCCCTAACAACAAACAACACTAACCCCCTAACAACAAACAACCCTAAACCCCTAACAACAAACAACACTAACACCCTAACAACAAACACTAACCCCCACACAACAAACAACCCTAAAACCCTAAAAGCAAACAACACTAAACCCCTAAAAACAAACAACACTAAGCCCCTAACAACAAACAACACTAACACCCGAACAACAAACACCACTGAACCCCAACAAGAAACAACCCTAAGCCCCTAACAACAAACAACACTAAGCCCCTAACAACAAACAACACTAACACCCTAACAACAACCAACTCTAACCCCCTAAGAACAAACAACACTAACGCCCTAAGGAGAAACAACACTAACCCCCAGCAACGAACAATACTAACACCCTAAGAACACAAAACCTAACCTCTTATCAACAAACAACCCTAACCCACTAACAACAAACAACCCTAACACCCTAACAACAAACAACACTAACCCCCTAACAACAAACAACCCTAAACCCCTAACATCAAAGAACACTAACACCCTAACAACAAACAACCCTAGCCCCCTAACAACAAACACTAACCCCCAAACAACAAACAACCCTAAACCCTAAAAACCAAAAACACTAACCCACTAACAACAAACAACCCTAACCCACTAACAACAAACAACCCTAACCCCGTAACAACAAACAACCCTAAACCCCTAACATCAAACAACACTAACCTCCTAACAACACAAAACACTAACACCCTAACAACAAACAACACTAACACCCTAACAACAAAAACCACTAAACCCCAACAAGAAACAACCCTAAACCCGTAACAACAAACACTAACCCCCAACAACAAACAACACTAAACCCCTAACAAGAAACTACCCTAACCCCGTAACAACAAACAACACTAACCCCGTAACAACAAACAACCCTAACCCGCAAACAACAAACAACCCTAACCCCCTAACAACAAACAATCCTAACCCCTGAACAACCAACAACACTAAACCCCTAACCACAGTATACACTAACACCCTAACAACAAAAACCACTAAACCCCTACAAGAAACAACCCTAACCCCCTAACAACAAACAATCCTAACCCCCGAACAACGAACAACACTAACCCCCTAACCACAATAAACACTAACACCCAAACAACAAAAACCACTAAACCCCAACAAGAAACAACTCTAAACCCCTAACAACAAACAACACTAACCCCCTAACAACAAACAACCCTAACCAAACAACAAACAAACCTAAACCACTAACAACAAACAACACTATCACGCGAACAACAAACAACCCTAACCCCCTAACAACAAACAACACTAACACCCTAACAACAAAAACCAATAAACCCCAACAAGAAACAACCCTAAAACCCTAACAACAAACAACACTAACCCCCTAACAACAAACAACCCTAACCAAACAACAAACAAACCTAACCCACTAACAACAAACAACACTAACACCCTAACAACAAACAACCCTAACCCCCTAACAACAAACAACACTAACACCCTAACAACAAACAACCCTAGCCCCCTAACAACAAACAACACTAACCCCATAACAACAAACAACCCTAAACCCCTAACATCAAAGAACACTAACACCCTAACAACAAACAACCCTAACCCCCTAACAACAAACACTAACAACCAAACAACAAACAACCCTAAAACCCTAAAAGCAAACAACACTAAACCCCTAAAAACAAACAACACTAAGCCCCTAACAACAAACAACACTAACACCCGAACAACAAACACCACTGAACCCCAACAAGAAACAACCCTAAGCCCCTAACAACAAACAACACTAACCCCCTAACAACAAACAACACTAACACCCTAACAACAACCAACCCTAACCCCCTAAGAACAAACAACACTAATGCCCTAAGGAGAAACAACACTAACCCCCAGCAACGAACAATACTAACACCCTAAGAACACAAAACCTAACCTCTTATCAACAAACAACCCTAACCCACTAACAACAAACAACCCTAACACCCTAACAACAAACAACACTAACCCCCTAACATCAAACAACCCTAAACCCCTAACATCAAAGAACACTAACACCCTAACAACAAACAACCCTAACCCCCTAACAACAAACACTAACCCCCAAACAACAAACAACCCTAACCCCTAAAAACCAAAAACACTAACGCACTAACAACAAACAACCCTAACAAACTAACAACAAACAACCCTAACACCCTAACAACAAACAACACTAACCCCCTAACAACAAACAACCCTAAACCCCTAACATCAAACAACACTAACCCTCTAACAACACAAAACACTAACACCCTAACAACAAACAACACTAAAACCCTAACAACAAAAACCACTAAACCCCAACAAGAAACAACCCTAAACCCCTAACAACAAACACTAACCCCCTAACAACAAACAACACTAAACCCCTAACAAGAAACTACCCTAACCCCGTAACAACAAACAACACTAACCTGGTAACAAAAAACAACCCTAACCCCCAAACAACAAACAACCCTAACCCCCTAACAACAAACAATCCTAACCCCCGAACAACGAACAACACTAACCCCCTAACCACAATAAACACTAACACCCAAACAACAAAAACCACTAAACCCCAACAAGAAACAACCCTAAACCCCTAACAACAAACAACACTAACCCCCTAACAACAAACAACCCTTACCAAACAACAAACAAACCTAAACCACTAACAACAAACAACACTATCACGCGAACAACAAACAACGCTAACCCCCTAACAACAAACAACACTAACACCCTAACAACAAAAACCAATAAACCCCAACAAGAAACAACCCTAAAACCCTAACAACAAACAACACTAACCCCCTAACAACAAACAACCCTAACGAAACAACAAACAAACCTAACCCACTAACAACAAACAACACTAACACCGGAACAACAAACAACCCTAACCCCCTAACAACAAACAACACTAACACCCTAACAACAAACAACCCTAACCCCCTAACAACAAACAACACTAACCCCATAACAACAAACAACCTTAAACCCCTAACATCAAAGAACACTAACACCCTAACAACAAACAACCCTAACCCCCTAACAACAAACACTAACCCCCAAACAACAAACAACCCTAAAACCCTAAAAGCAAACAACACTAAACCCCTAAAAACAAACAACACTAAGCCCCTAACAACAAACAACACTAACACCCGAACAACAAACACCACTAAACCCCAACAAGAAACAACCCTAAGCCCCTAACAACAAACAACACTAACCCCCTAACAAGAAACAACCCTAAACCCCTAACAACAAACAACACTAACCCCCTAACAACAAACAACACTAACACCCTAACAACAACCAACCCTAACCCCCTAAGAACAAACAACACTAATGCCCTAAGAAGAAACAACACTAACCCCCAGCAACGAACAATACTAACACCCTAACAACACAAAACCTAACCTCTTATCAACAAACAACCCTAACACACTAACAACAAACAACCCTAACACCCTAACAACAAACAACACTAACCCCCTAACAACAAACAACCCTAAACCCCTAACATCAAACAACACTAACCCTCTAACAACACAAAACACTAACACCCTAACAACAAACAACACTAAAACCCTAACAACAAAAACCACTAAACCCCAACAAGAAACAACCCTAAACCCCTAACAACAAACACTAACCCCCTAACAACAAACAACACTAAACCCCTAACAAGAAACTACCCTAACCCCGTAACAACAAACAACACTAACCTGGTAACAAAAAACAACCCTAACCCCCAAACAACAAACAACCCTAACCCCCTAACAACAAACAATCCTAACCCCCGAACAACGAACAACACTAACCCCCTAACCACAATAAACACTAACACCCAAACAACAAAAACCACTAAACCCCAACAAGAAACAACCCTAAACCCCTAACAACAAACAACACTAACCCCCTAACAACAAACAACCCTAACCAAACAACAAACAAACCTAAACCACTAACAACAAACAACACTATCACGCGAACAACAAACAACGCTAACCCCCTAACAACAAACAACACTAACACCCTAACAACAAAAACCAATAAACCCCAACAAGAAACAACCCTAAAACCCTAACAACAAACAACACTAACCCCCTAACAACAAACAACCCTAACCAAACAACAAACAAACCTAACCCACTAACAACAAACAACACTAACACCGGAACAACAAACAACCCTAACCCCCTAACAACAAACAACACTAACACCCTAACAACAAACAACCCTAACCCCCTAACAACAAACAACACTAACCCCATAACAACAAACAACCTTAAACCCCTAACATCAAAGAACACTAACACCCTAACAACAAACAACCCTAACCCCCTAACAACAAACACTAACCCCCAAACAACAAACAACCCTAAAACCCTAAAAGCAAACAACACTAAACCCCTAAAAACAAACAACACTAAGCCCCTAACAACAAACAACACTAACACCCGAACAACAAACACCACTAAACCCCAACAAGAAACAACCCTAAGCCCCTAACAACAAACAACACTAACCCCCTAACAAGAAACAACCCTAAACCCCTAACAACAAACAACACTAACCCCCTAACAACAAACAACACTAACACCCTAACAACAACCAACCCTAACCCCCTAAGAACAAACAACACTAATGCCCTAAGAAGAAACAACACTAACCCCCAGCAACGAACAATACTAACACCCTAACAACACAAAACCTAACCTCTTATCAACAAACAACCCTAACACACTAACAACAAACAACCCTAACACCCTAACAACAAACAACACTAACCCCCTAACAACAAACAACCCTAAACCCCTAACATCAAAGAACACTAACACCCTAACAACAAACAATCCTAGCCCCCTAACAACAAACACTAACCCCCAAACAACAAACAACCCTAACCCCTAAAAACCAAAAACACTAACCCACTAACAACAAACAACCCTAACCCACTAACAACAAACAACCCTAACCCCCTAACAACAAACAACCCTAAACCCCTATCATCAAACAACACTAACCTCCTAACCACAATAAACACTAACACCCGAACAACAAAAACCACTATACCCCAACAAGAAACAACCCTAAACCCCTAACAACAAACAACACTAACACCCTAACAACAAAAACCACTAAACCCCAACAAGAAACAACCCTAAAACCCTAACAACAAACAACACTAACCCCCTAACAACAAACAACCCTAACCAAACAACAAACAAACCTAACCCACTAACAACAAACAACACTAACACCCGAACAACAAACAACCCTAACCCCCTAACAACAAACAACACTAACACCCTAACAACAAACAACCCTAAACCCCTAACATCAAAGAACACTAACCCACTAACAACAAACAACCTTAACCCACTAACAAACAACCCTAACAACCTAACAACAAACAACACTAACCCCCTAACAACAAACAACCCTAAACCCCTAACATCAAACAACACTAACCCCCTAACAACAAACAACACTAACACCCTAACAACAAACAACACTAACCCCCTAACAACAAACAACCCTAACCAAACAACAAACAAACCTAACCCACTAACAACAAACAACACTAACACCCTAACAACAAACAACCCTAACCCCTAACAACAAACAACACTAACACCCTAACAACAAACAACACTAACACCCTAACAACAAGAACCACTAAACCCCAACAAGGAACAACCCTAAAACCCTAACAACAAACACTATCCCCCTAACAATAAACAACACTAAACCCCTAACAAGAAACTACCCTAACCCCGTAACAACAAACAACTCTAACCCCGTAACAACAAACAACCCTAACCCCCAAACAACAAACAACCCTAACCCCCTAACAACAAACAATCCTAACCCCCGAACAACCAACAACACTAAACCCCTAACCACAGTATACACTAACAGCCTAACAACAAAAACCACTAAACCCCTACAAGAAACAACCCTAAACCCCTAACAACAAACAACACTAACCCCCTAACAACAAACAACCCTAACCAAACAACAAAAAACCCTAACCCACTAACAACAAACAACACTAACAACCTAACAACAAACAACCCTAACCCCCTAACAACAAACAACAGTAACACCCTAACCAGAAACAACCCTAACACCCTAACAACAAACAACACTAACCCCCAACAACAAACAACCCTAAACCCGTAATATCAAACAACACTAACACCCTAACAACAAACAACACAAATCCCCTAACAACAAACACTAACCCCCAAACAACCCTAACCCCTAAAAACCAAAAACACTAACCCACTAACAACAAACAACCCTAAACCACTAAAAACAAACAACCCTAACACCCTAACAAGAAACAACACTAAAACTCTAACAACAAACAACCCTAAACCCCTAACATCAAACAACACTAACCCCCTAACAACACAAAACACTAACACCCTAAC
Source organism: Elephas maximus indicus (assembly GCF_024166365.1). Classification (NCBI taxonomy): domain Eukaryota; kingdom Metazoa; phylum Chordata; class Mammalia; order Proboscidea; family Elephantidae; genus Elephas; species Elephas maximus. The sequence goes on along the minus strand of NW_026060233.1, from coordinate 1,235,864 downwards.
AACAAACAACACTAACACCCTAACAACAAAAACCACTAAACCCCAACAAGAAACAACCCTAAACCCCTAACAACAAACACTAACCCCCTAACAACAAACAACACTAAACCCCTAACAAGAAACTACCCTAACCCCGTAACAACAAACAACACTAACCCGGTAACAACAAACAACTCTAACCCCCAAACAACAAACAACCCTAACCCCCTAAAAACAAACAATCCTAACCCCCGAACAACGAACAACACTAACCCCCTAACCACAATAAACACTAACACCCGAACAAAAAAACCACTACACCCCAACAAGAAACAACCCTAAACCCCTAACAACAAACAACACTAACACCCTAACAACAAAAACCACTAAACCCCAACAGGAAACAACCCTAAAACCCTAACAACAAACAACCCTAACCCCCTAACAACAAACAACCCTAACCAAACAACAAACAACCCTAACCCCCTAACAACAAACAACTCTAACCCCATAACAACAAACAAAACTAAACCCCTAACATCAAAGAACACTAACACCCTAACAACAAACAACCCTAACCCCCTAACAACAAACACTAACCCCCAAACAACAAACAACCCTAAAACCCTAAAAGCAAACAACACTAAACCGCTAAAAACAAACAACACTAAGCCCCTAACAACAAACAACACTAACACCCTAACAACAAACAACCGTAACCCCTAACAACAAACAACACTAACACCCTAACAACAAACAACACTAACACCCTAACAACAAGAATCACTAAACCCCAACAAGGAACAACCCTAAAACCCTAACAACAAACACTAACCCCCTAACAATAAACAACACTAAACCCCTAACAAGAAACTACCCTAACCCCGTAACAACAAACAACACTAACCCCGTAACAACAAACAACCCTAACCCCCAAACAACAAACAACCCTAACCCCCTAACAACAAACAATCCTAACCCCCGAACAACCAACAACACTAACCCCCTAACCACAGTATACACTAAGAGCCTAACAACAAAAAACACTAAACCCCTACAAGAAACAACCCTAAACCCCTAACAACAAACAACACTAACCCCCTAAAAACAAACAACCCTAACCAAACAACAAAAAAACCTAACCCACTAACAACAAACAACACTAACAACCTAACAACAAACAACCCTAACCCCCTAACAACAAACAACAGTAACACCCTAACCAGAAACAACCCTAACCCCCTAACAACAAACAACACTAACCCCCAACAACAAACAACCCTAAACCCCTAACATCAAACAACACTAACACCCTAACAGCAAACAACACAAATCCCCTAACAACAAACACTAACCCCCAAACAACAAACAACCCTAACCCCTAAAAACCAAAAACACTAACCCACTAACAACAAACAACTCTAAACCACTAAAAACAAACAACCCTAACACCCTATCAAGAAACAACACTAAAACTCCAACAACAAACAACCCTAAACCCCTAACATCAAACAACACTAACGCCCTAACAACAAAAAACACTAACACCCTAACAACAAACAACACTAACACCCAAACAACAAAAAACACTAAACCCCAACAAGAAACAACCCTAAACCCCTAACAACAAACACTAACCCCCTAACAACAAACAACACTAAACCCCTAACAAGAAACTACCCTAACCCCGTAACAACAAACAACACTAACCCGGTAACAACAAACAACCCTAACCCCCAAACAACAAACAACCCTAACCCCCTAAAAACAAACAATCCTACCCCCGAACAACGAACAACACTAACCCCCTAACCACAATAAACACTAACACCCGAACAACAAAAACCACTATACCCCAACAAGAAACAAACCTAAACCCCTAACAACAAACAACACTAACACCCTAACAACAAAAACCACTAAACCCCAACAAGAAACAACCCTAAAACCCTAACAACAAACAACACTAACCCCCTAACAACAAACAACCCTAACCAAACAACAAACAAACCTAACCCACTAACAACAAACAACACTAACACCCGAACAACAAACAACCCTAACCCCCTAACAACAAACAACACTAACACCCTAACAACAACAACCCTAACCCCCTAGCAACAAACAACACTAACCCCCTAACAACAAACAACCCTAAACCCCTAACATCAAAGAACACTAACACCCTAAAAACAAACAACCCTAACTCCCTAACAACAAACACTAACCCCCAAACAACAAACAACCCTAAAACCCTAAAAGCAAACAACACTAAACCCCTAAAAACAAACAACACTAAGCCCCTAACAACAAACAACACTAACACCCGAACAACAAACACCACTAAACCCCAACAAGAAACAACCCTAAGCCCCTAACAACAAACAACACTAACCCCCTAACAAGAAACAACCCTAAACCCCTAACAACAAACAACACTAACCCCCTAACAACAAACAACACTAACACCCTAACAACAACCAACCCTAACCCCCTAAGAACAAACAACACTAACGCCCTAAGAAGAAACAACACTAACCCCCAGCAACGAACGATACTAACCCCCTAAGAACACAAAACCTAACCTCTTATCAACAAACAACCCTAACCCACTAACAACAAACAACCCTAACACCCTAACAACAAACAACACTAACCCCCTAACAACAAACAACCCTAAACCCCTAACATCAAAGAACACTAACACCCTAACAACAAACAACCCTAGCCCCCTAACAACAAACACTAACCCCCAAACAACAAACAACCCTAACCCCTAAAAACCAAAAACACTAACCCACTAACAACAAACAAACCTAACCAACTAACAACAAACAACCCTAACCCCGTAACAACAAACAACCCTAAACCCCTAACATCAAACAACACTAACCTCCTAACAACACAAAACACTAACACCCTAACAACAAACAACACTAACACCCTAACAACAAAAACCACTAAACCCCAACAAGAAACAACCCTAAACCCCTAACAACAAACAACACTAACCCTCTAACAACACAAAACACTAACACCCTAACAACAAACAACACTAACACCCTAACAACAAAAACCACTAACCCCCAACAAGAAACAACCCTAACACCATAACAACAAACAACACTAACCCCCTAACAACAAACAACCCTAAACCCCTAACATCAAAGAACACTAACACCCTAACAACAAACAACCCTAGCCCCCTAACAACAAACACTAACCCCCAAACAACAAACAACCCTAACCCCTAAAAACCAAAAACACTAACCCACTAACAACAAACAACCCTAACCCCCAAACAACAAACAACCCTAACCCCCTAACAACAAACAATCCTAACCCCCGAACAACCAACAACACTAACCCCCTAACCACAATAAAGACTAACACCCTAACAACAAAAACCACTAAACCCCAACAAGAAACAACCCTAAACCCCTAACAACAAACAACACTAACCCCCTAACAACAAACAACCCTAACCAAACAACAAACAAACCTAACCCACTAACAACAAACAACACTAACACCCTAACAACAAACAACCCTAACCCCTAACAACAAACAACACTAACACCCTAACAACAAACAACCCTAACCCCCTAACAACAAAAAACACTAACCCCCTAACAACAAACAACCCTAAATCCCTAACATCAAAGAACACTAACCTCCTAACAACACAAAAGACTAACACCCTAACAACAAACACTAACCCCCAAACAACAAACAACCCTAACCCCTAAAAACCAAAAACACTAACCCACTAACAACAAACAACCCTAACCCCCTAACAACAAACAACACTAACACCCTAACAACAAACAACACTAACCCCCTAACAACAAACAACCCTAAACCCCTAACATCAAACAACACTAACCCCCTAACAACAAACAACACTAACACCCTAACAACAAACAACACTAACCCCCTAACAACAAACAACCCTAACCAAACAACAAACAAACCTAACCCACTAACAACAAACAACACTAACACCCTAACAACAAACAACCCTAACCCCTAACAACAAACAACACTAACACCCTAACAACAAACAACACTAACACCCTAACAACAAGAACCACTAAACCCCAACAAGGAACAACCCTAAAACCCTAACAACAAACACTAACCCCCTAACAATAAAGAACACTAAACCCCTAACAAGAAACTACCCTAACCCCGTAACAACAAACAACACTAACCCCGTAACAACAAACAACCCTAACCCCCAAACAACAAACAACCCTAACCCCCTAACAACAAACAATCCTAACCCCCGAACAACCAACAACACTAACCCCCTAACCACAGTATACACTAACAGCCTAACAACAAAAAACACTAAACCCCTACAAGAAACAACCCTAAACCCCTAACAACAAACAACACTAACCCCCTAAAAACAAACAACCCTAACCAAACAACAAAAAAACCTAACCCACTAACAACAAACAACACTAACAACCTAACAACAAACAACCCTAACCACCTAACAACAAACAACAGTAACACCCTAACCAGAAACAAACCTAACCCCCTAACAACAAACAACACTAACCCCCAAAAACAAACAACCCTAAACCCCTAACATCAAACAACACTAACACCCTAACAGCAAACAACACAAATCCCCTAACAACAAACACTAACCCCCAAACAACAAACAACCCTAACCCCTAAAAACCAAAAACACTAACCCACTAACAACAAACAACTCTAAACCACTAAAAACAAACAACCCTAACACCCTATCAAGAAACAACACTAAAACTCCAACAACAAACAACCCTAAACCCCTAACATCAAACAACACTAACCCCCTAACAACAAAAAACACTAACACCCTAACAACAAACAACACTAACACCCAAACAACAAAAAACACTAAACCCCAACAAGAAACAACCCTAAACCCCTAACAACAAACACTAACCCCCTAACAACAAACAACACTAAACCCCTAACAAGAAACTACCCTAACCCCGTAACAACAAACAACACTAACCCGGTAACAACAAACAACCCTAACCCCCAATCAACAAACAACCCTAACCCCCTAAAAACAAACAATCCTACCCCCGAACAACGAACAACACTAACCCCCTAACCACAATAAACACTAACACCCGAACAACAAAAACCACTATACCCCAACAAGAAACAAACCTAAACCCCTAACAACAAACAACACTAACACCCTAACAACAAAAACCACTAAACCCCAACAAGAAACAACCCTAAAACCCTAACAACAAACAACACTAACCCCCTAACAACAAACAACCCTAACCAAACAACAAACAAACCTAACCCACTAACAACAAACAACACTAACACCCGAACAACAAACAACCCTAACCCCCTAACAACAAACAACACTAACACCCTAACAACAACAACCCTAACCCCCTAACAACAAACAACACTAACCCCCTAACAACAAACAACCCTAAACCCCTAACATCAAAGAACACTAACACCCTAAAAACAAACAACCCTAACTCCCTAACAACAAACACTAACCCCCAAACAACAAACAACCCTAAAACCCTAAAAGCAAACAACACTAAACCCCTAAAAACAAACAACACTAAGCCCCTAACAACAAACAACACTAACACCCGAACAACAAACACCACTAAACCCCAACAAGAAACAACCCTAAGCCCCTAACAACAAACAACACTAACCCCCTAACAAGAAACAACCCTAAACCCCTAACAACAAACAACACTAACCCCCTAACAACAAACAACACTAACACCCTAACAACAACCAACCCTAACCCCCTAAGAACAAACAACACTAACGCCCTAAGAAGAAACAACACTAACCCCCAGCAACGAACAATACTAACCCCCTAAGAACACAAAACCTAACCTCTTATCAACAAACAACCCTAACCCACTAACAACAAACAACCCTAACACCCTAACAACAAACAACACTAACCCCCTAACAACAAACAACCCTAAACCCCTAACATCAAAGAACACTAACACCCTAACAACAAACAACACTAGCCCCCTAACAACAAACACTAACCTCCAAACAACAAACAACCCTAACCCCTAAAAACCAAAAACACTAACCCACTAACAACAAACAACCCTAACCAACTAACAACAAACAACCCTAACCCCGTAACAACAAACAACCCTAAACCCCTAACATCAAACAACACTAACCTCCTAAAAACACAAAACACTAACACCCTAACAACAAACAACACTAACACCCTAACAACAAAAACCACTAAACCCCAACAAGAAACAACCCTAAACCCCTAACAACAAACACTAACCCCCTAACAATAAACAACACTAAACCCCTAACAAGAAACTACCCTAACCCCGTAACAACAAACAACACTAACCCCGTAACAACAAACAACCCTAACCCCCAAACAACAAACAACCCTAACCCCCTAACAACAAACAATCCTAACCCCCGAACAACCAACAACACTAACCCCGTAACCACAGTATACACTAACACCCTAACAACAAAAACCACTAAACCCCTACAAGAAACAACCCTAAACCCCTAACAACAAACAACACTAACCCCCTAACAACAAACAACCCTAACCAAACAACAAACAAACCTAAACCACTAACAACAAACAACACTATCACGCGAACAACAAACAACGCTAACCCCCTAACAACAAACAACACTAACACCCTAACAACAAAAACCAATAAACCCCAACAAGAAACAACCCTAAAACCCTAACAACAAACAACACTAACCCCCTAACAACAAACAACCCTAACCAAACAACAAACAAACCTAACCCACTAACAACAAACAACACTAACACCGGAACAACAAACAACCCTAACCCCCTAACAACAAACAACACTAACACCCTAACAACAAACAACCCTAACCCCCTAACAACAAACAACACTAACCCCATAACAACAAACAACATTAAACCTCTAACATCAAAGAACACTAACACCCTAACAACAAACAACCCTTACCCCCTAACAACAAACACTAACCCCCAAACAACAAACAACCCTAAAACCCTAAAAGCAAACAACACTAAACCCCTAAAAACAAACAACACTAAGCCCCTAACAACAATCAACACTAACACCCGAACAACAAACACCACTAAACCCCAACAAGAAACAACCCTAAGCCCCTAACAGCAAACAACACTAACCCCCTAACAAGAAACAACCCTAAACCCCTAACAACAAACAACACTAACCCCCTAACAACAAACAACACTAACACCCTAACAACAACCAACCCTAACCCCCTAAGAACAAACAACACTAATGCCCTAAGAAGAAACAACTCTAACCCCCAGCAACGAACAATACTAACCCCCTAACAACACAAAACCTAACCTCTTATCAACAAACAACCCTAACCCACTAACAACAAACAACCCTAACACCCTAACAACAAACAACACTAACCCCCTAACAACAAACAACCCTAAACCCCTAACATCAAAGAACACTAACACCCTAACAACAAACAATCCTAGCCCCCTAACAACAAACACTAACCCCCAAACAACAAACAACCCTAACCCCTAAAAACCAAAAACACTAACCCACTAACAACAAACAACCCTAACCCACTAACAACAAACAACCCTAACCCCCTAACAACAAACAACCCTAAACCCCTATCATCAAACAACACTAACCTCCTAACCACAATAAACACTAACACCCGAACAACAAAAACCACTATACCCCAACAAGAAACAACCCTAAACCCCTAACAACAAACAACACTAACACCCTAACAACAAAAACCACTAAACCCCAACAAGAAACAACCCTAAAACCCTAACAACAAACAACACTAACCCCCTAACAACAAACAACCCTAACCAAACAACAAACAAACCTAACCCACTAACAACAAACAACACTAACACCCGAACAACAAACAACGCTAACCCCCTAACAACAAACAACACTAACACTCTAACAACAAACAACCCTAGCCCCCTAACAACAAACAACACTAACCCCATAACAACAAACAACCCTAAACCCCTAACATCAAAGAACACTAACACCCTAACAACAAACAACCCTAAAACCCTAAAAGCAAACAACACTAAACCCCTAAAAACAAACAACACTAAGCCCCTAACAACAAACAACACTAACACCCGAACAACAAACACCACTGAACCCCAACAAGAAACAACCCTAAGCCCCTAACAACAAACAACACTAACCCCCTAACAACAAACAACACTAACACCCTAACAACAACCAACCCTAACCCCCTAAGAACAAACAACACTAATGCCCTAAGGAGAAACAACACTAACCCCCAGCAACGAACAATACTAACACCCTAAGAACAAAAAACCTAACCTCTTATCAACAAACAACCCTAACCCACTAACAACAAACAACCCTAACACCCTAACAACAAACAACACTAACCCCCTAACAACAAACAACCCTAAACCCCTAACATCAAAGAACACTAACACCCTAACAACAAACAACCCTAACCCCCTAACAACAAACACTAACCCCCAAACAACAAACAACCCTAACCCCTAAAAACCAAAAACACTAACGCACTAACAACAAACAACCCTAACAAACTAACAACAAACAACCCTAACACCCTAACAACAAACAACACTAACCCCCTAACAACAAACAACCCTAAACCCCTAACATCAAACAACACTAACCCTCTAACAACACAAAACACTAGCACCCTAACAACAAACAACACTAAAACCCTAACAACAAAAACCACTAAACCCCAACAAGAAACAACCCTAAACCCCTAACAACAAACACTAACCCCCTAACAACAAACAACACTAAACCCCTAACAAGAAACTACCCTAACCCCGTAACAACAAACAACACTAACCTGGTAACAAAAAACAACCCTAACCCCCAAACAACAAACAACCCTAACCCCCTAACAACAAACAATCCTAACCCCCGAACAACGAACAACACTAACCCCCTAACCACAATAAACACTAACACCCAAACAACAAAAACCACTAAACCCCAACAAGAAACAACCCTAAACCCCTAACAACAAACAACACTAACCCCCTAACAACAAACAACCCTAACCAAACAACAAACAAACCTAAACCACTAACAACAAACAACACTCTCACGCGAACAACAAACAACGCTAACCCCCTAACAACAAACAACACTAACACCCTAACAACAAAAACCACTAAACCCCAACAAGAAACAACCCTAAAACCCTAACAACAAACAACACTAACCCCCTAACAACAAACAACCCTAACCAAACAACAAACAAACCTAACCCACTAACAACAAACAACACTAACACCCTAACAACAAACAACCCTAACCACCTAACAACAAACAACACTAACCCCATAACAACAAACAACCTTAAACCCCTAACATCAAAGAACACTAACACCCTAACAACAAACAACCCTAACCCCCTAACAACAAACACTAACCCCCAAACAACAAACAACCCTAAAACCCTAAAAGCAAACAACACTAAACCCCTAAAAACAAACAACACTAAGCCCCTAACAACAAACAACACTAACACCCGAACAACAAACACCACTAAACCCCAACAAGAAACAACCCTAAGCCCCTAACAACAAACAACACTAACCCCCTAACAAGAAACAACCCTAAACCCCTAACAACAAACAACACTAACCCCCTAACAACAAACAACACTAACACCCTAACAACAACCAACCCTAACCCCCTAAGAACAAACAACACTAATGCCCTAAGAAGAAACAACACTAACCCCCAGCAACGAACAATACTAACACCCTAACAACACAAAACCTAACCTCTTATCAACAAACAACCCTAACACACTAACAACAAACAACCCTAACACCCTAACAACAAACAACACTAACCCCCTAACAACAAACAACCCTAAACCCCTAACATCAAAGAACACTAACACCCTAACAACAAACAATCCTAGCCCCCTAACAACAAACACTAACCCCCAAACAACAAACAACCCTAACCCCTAAAAACCAAAAACACTAACCCACTAACAACAAACAACCCTAACCCACTAACAACAAACAACCCTAACCCCCTAACAACAAACAACCCTAAACCCCTATCATCAAACAACACTAACCTCCTAACCACAATAAACACTAACACCCGAACAACAAAAACCACTATACCCCAACAAGAAACAACCCTAAACCCCTAACAACAAACAACACTAACACCCTAACAACAAAAACCAATAAACCCCAACAAGAAACAACCCTAAAACCCTAACAACAAACAACACTAACCCCCTAACAACAAACAACCCTAACCAAACAACAAACAAACCTAACCCACTAACAACAAACAACACTAACACCCGAACAACAAACAACCCTAACCCCCTAACAACAAACAACACTAACACCCTAACAACAAACAACCCTAAACCCCTAACATCAAAGAACACTAACCCACTAACAACAAACAACCCTAACCCACTAACAAACAACCCTAACAACCTAACAACAAACAACACTAACCCCCTAACAACAAACAACCCTAAACCCCTAACATCAAACAACACTAACCCCCTAACAACAAACAACACTAACACCCTAACAACAAACAACACTAACCCCCTAACAACAAACAACCCTAACCAAACAACAAACAAACCTAACCCACTAACAACAAACAACACTAACACCCTAACAACAAACAACCCTAACCCCTAACAACAAACAACACTAACACCCTAACAACAAACAACACTAACACCCTAACAACAAGAACCACTAAACCCCAACAAGGAACAACCCTAAAACCCTAACAACAAACACTAACCCCCTAACAATAAACAACACTAAACCCCTAACAAGAAACTACCCTAACCCCGTAACAACAAACAACTCTAACCCCGTAACAACAAACAACCCTAACCCCCAAACAACAAACAACCCTAACCCCCTAACAACAAACAATCCTAACCCCCGAACAACCAACAACACTAAACCCCTAACCACAGTATACACTAACAGCCTAACAACAAAAACCACTAAACCCCTACAAGAAACAACCCTAAACCCCTAACAACAAACAACACTAACCCCCTAACAACAAACAACCCTAAACCCCTAACAACAAACAACACTAACACCCTAACAACAAACACTAACCCCCACACAACAAACAACCCTAAAACCCTAAAAGCAAACAACACTAAACCCCTAAAAACAAACAACACTAAGCCCCTAACAACAAACAACACTAACACCCGAACAACAAACACCACTGAACCCCAACAAGAAACAACCCTAAGCCCCTAACAACAAACAACACTAAGCCCCTAACAACAAACAACACTAACACCCTAACAACAACCAACTCTAACCCCCTAAGAACAAACAACACTAACGCCCTAAGGAGAAACAACACTAACCCCCAGCAACGAACAATACTAACACCCTAAGAACACAAAACCTAACCTCTTATCAACAAACAACCCTAACCCACTAACAACAAACAACCCTAACACCCTAACAACAAACAACACTAACCCCCTAACAACAAACAACCCTAAACCCCTAACATCAAAGAACACTAACACCCTAACAACAAACAACCCTAGCCCCCTAACAACAAACACTAACCCCCAAACAACAAACAACCCTAAACCCTAAAAACCAAAAACACTAACCCACTAACAACAAACAACCCTAACCCACTAACAACAAACAACCCTAACCCCGTAACAACAAACAACCCTAAACCCCTAACATCAAACAACACTAACCTCCTAACAACACAAAACACTAACACCCTAACAACAAACAACACTAACACCCTAACAACAAAAACCACTAAACCCCAACAAGAAACAACCCTAAACCCGTAACAACAAACACTAACCCCCAACAACAAACAACACTAAACCCCTAACAAGAAACTACCCTAACCCCGTAACAACAAACAACACTAACCCCGTAACAACAAACAACCCTAACCCGCAAACAACAAACAACCCTAACCCCCTAACAACAAACAATCCTAACCCCTGAACAACCAACAACACTAAACCCCTAACCACAGTATACACTAACACCCTAACAACAAAAACCACTAAACCCCTACAAGAAACAACCCTAACCCCCTAACAACAAACAATCCTAACCCCCGAACAACGAACAACACTAACCCCCTAACCACAATAAACACTAACACCCAAACAACAAAAACCACTAAACCCCAACAAGAAACAACTCTAAACCCCTAACAACAAACAACACTAACCCCCTAACAACAAACAACCCTAACCAAACAACAAACAAACCTAAACCACTAACAACAAACAACACTATCACGCGAACAACAAACAACCCTAACCCCCTAACAACAAACAACACTAACACCCTAACAACAAAAACCAATAAACCCCAACAAGAAACAACCCTAAAACCCTAACAACAAACAACACTAACCCCCTAACAACAAACAACCCTAACCAAACAACAAACAAACCTAACCCACTAACAACAAACAACACTAACACCCTAACAACAAACAACCCTAACCCCCTAACAACAAACAACACTAACACCCTAACAACAAACAACCCTAGCCCCCTAACAACAAACAACACTAACCCCATAACAACAAACAACCCTAAACCCCTAACATCAAAGAACACTAACACCCTAACAACAAACAACCCTAACCCCCTAACAACAAACACTAACAACCAAACAACAAACAACCCTAAAACCCTAAAAGCAAACAACACTAAACCCCTAAAAACAAACAACACTAAGCCCCTAACAACAAACAACACTAACACCCGAACAACAAACACCACTGAACCCCAACAAGAAACAACCCTAAGCCCCTAACAACAAACAACACTAACCCCCTAACAACAAACAACACTAACACCCTAACAACAACCAACCCTAACCCCCTAAGAACAAACAACACTAATGCCCTAAGGAGAAACAACACTAACCCCCAGCAACGAACAATACTAACACCCTAAGAACACAAAACCTAACCTCTTATCAACAAACAACCCTAACCCACTAACAACAAACAACCCTAACACCCTAACAACAAACAACACTAACCCCCTAACATCAAACAACCCTAAACCCCTAACATCAAAGAACACTAACACCCTAACAACAAACAACCCTAACCCCCTAACAACAAACACTAACCCCCAAACAACAAACAACCCTAACCCCTAAAAACCAAAAACACTAACGCACTAACAACAAACAACCCTAACAAACTAACAACAAACAACCCTAACACCCTAACAACAAACAACACTAACCCCCTAACAACAAACAACCCTAAACCCCTAACATCAAACAACACTAACCCTCTAACAACACAAAACACTAACACCCTAACAACAAACAACACTAAAACCCTAACAACAAAAACCACTAAACCCCAACAAGAAACAACCCTAAACCCCTAACAACAAACACTAACCCCCTAACAACAAACAACACTAAACCCCTAACAAGAAACTACCCTAACCCCGTAACAACAAACAACACTAACCTGGTAACAAAAAACAACCCTAACCCCCAAACAACAAACAACCCTAACCCCCTAACAACAAACAATCCTAACCCCCGAACAACGAACAACACTAACCCCCTAACCACAATAAACACTAACACCCAAACAACAAAAACCACTAAACCCCAACAAGAAACAACCCTAAACCCCTAACAACAAACAACACTAACCCCCTAACAACAAACAACCCTTACCAAACAACAAACAAACCTAAACCACTAACAACAAACAACACTATCACGCGAACAACAAACAACGCTAACCCCCTAACAACAAACAACACTAACACCCTAACAACAAAAACCAATAAACCCCAACAAGAAACAACCCTAAAACCCTAACAACAAACAACACTAACCCCCTAACAACAAACAACCCTAACGAAACAACAAACAAACCTAACCCACTAACAACAAACAACACTAACACCGGAACAACAAACAACCCTAACCCCCTAACAACAAACAACACTAACACCCTAACAACAAACAACCCTAACCCCCTAACAACAAACAACACTAACCCCATAACAACAAACAACCTTAAACCCCTAACATCAAAGAACACTAACACCCTAACAACAAACAACCCTAACCCCCTAACAACAAACACTAACCCCCAAACAACAAACAACCCTAAAACCCTAAAAGCAAACAACACTAAACCCCTAAAAACAAACAACACTAAGCCCCTAACAACAAACAACACTAACACCCGAACAACAAACACCACTAAACCCCAACAAGAAACAACCCTAAGCCCCTAACAACAAACAACACTAACCCCCTAACAAGAAACAACCCTAAACCCCTAACAACAAACAACACTAACCCCCTAACAACAAACAACACTAACACCCTAACAACAACCAACCCTAACCCCCTAAGAACAAACAACACTAATGCCCTAAGAAGAAACAACACTAACCCCCAGCAACGAACAATACTAACACCCTAACAACACAAAACCTAACCTCTTATCAACAAACAACCCTAACACACTAACAACAAACAACCCTAACACCCTAACAACAAACAACACTAACCCCCTAACAACAAACAACCCTAAACCCCTAACATCAAACAACACTAACCCTCTAACAACACAAAACACTAACACCCTAACAACAAACAACACTAAAACCCTAACAACAAAAACCACTAAACCCCAACAAGAAACAACCCTAAACCCCTAACAACAAACACTAACCCCCTAACAACAAACAACACTAAACCCCTAACAAGAAACTACCCTAACCCCGTAACAACAAACAACACTAACCTGGTAACAAAAAACAACCCTAACCCCCAAACAACAAACAACCCTAACCCCCTAACAACAAACAATCCTAACCCCCGAACAACGAACAACACTAACCCCCTAACCACAATAAACACTAACACCCAAACAACAAAAACCACTAAACCCCAACAAGAAACAACCCTAAACCCCTAACAACAAACAACACTAACCCCCTAACAACAAACAACCCTAACCAAACAACAAACAAACCTAAACCACTAACAACAAACAACACTATCACGCGAACAACAAACAACGCTAACCCCCTAACAACAAACAACACTAACACCCTAACAACAAAAACCAATAAACCCCAACAAGAAACAACCCTAAAACCCTAACAACAAACAACACTAACCCCCTAACAACAAACAACCCTAACCAAACAACAAACAAACCTAACCCACTAACAACAAACAACACTAACACCGGAACAACAAACAACCCTAACCCCCTAACAACAAACAACACTAACACCCTAACAACAAACAACCCTAACCCCCTAACAACAAACAACACTAACCCCATAACAACAAACAACCTTAAACCCCTAACATCAAAGAACACTAACACCCTAACAACAAACAACCCTAACCCCCTAACAACAAACACTAACCCCCAAACAACAAACAACCCTAAAACCCTAAAAGCAAACAACACTAAACCCCTAAAAACAAACAACACTAAGCCCCTAACAACAAACAACACTAACACCCGAACAACAAACACCACTAAACCCCAACAAGAAACAACCCTAAGCCCCTAACAACAAACAACACTAACCCCCTAACAAGAAACAACCCTAAACCCCTAACAACAAACAACACTAACCCCCTAACAACAAACAACACTAACACCCTAACAACAACCAACCCTAACCCCCTAAGAACAAACAACACTAATGCCCTAAGAAGAAACAACACTAACCCCCAGCAACGAACAATACTAACACCCTAACAACACAAAACCTAACCTCTTATCAACAAACAACCCTAACACACTAACAACAAACAACCCTAACACCCTAACAACAAACAACACTAACCCCCTAACAACAAACAACCCTAAACCCCTAACATCAAAGAACACTAACACCCTAACAACAAACAATCCTAGCCCCCTAACAACAAACACTAACCCCCAAACAACAAACAACCCTAACCCCTAAAAACCAAAAACACTAACCCACTAACAACAAACAACCCTAACCCACTAACAACAAACAACCCTAACCCCCTAACAACAAACAACCCTAAACCCCTATCATCAAACAACACTAACCTCCTAACCACAATAAACACTAACACCCGAACAACAAAAACCACTATACCCCAACAAGAAACAACCCTAAACCCCTAACAACAAACAACACTAACACCCTAACAACAAAAACCAATAAACCCCAACAAGAAACAACCCTAAAACCCTAACAACAAACAACACTAACCCCCTAACAACAAACAACCCTAACCAAACAACAAACAAACCTAACCCACTAACAACAAACAACACTAACACCCGAACAACAAACAACCCTAACCCCCTAACAACAAACAACACTAACACCCTAACAACAAACAACCCTAAACCCCTAACATCAAAGAACACTAACCCACTAACAACAAACAACCCTAACCCACTAACAAACAACCCTAACAACCTAACAACAAACAACACTAACCCCCTAACAACAAACAACCCTAAACCCCTAACATCAAACAACACTAACCCCCTAACAACAAACAACACTAACACCCTAACAACAAACAACACTAACCCCCTAACAACAAACAACCCTAACCAAACAACAAACAAACCTAACCCACTAACAACAAACAACACTAACACCCTAACAACAAACAACCCTAACCCCTAACAACAAACAACACTAACACCCTAACAACAAACAACACTAACACCCTAACAACAAGAACCACTAAACCCCAACAAGGAACAACCCTAAAACCCTAACAACAAACACTATCCCCCTAACAATAAACAACACTAAACCCCTAACAAGAAACTACCCTAACCCCGTAACAACAAACAACTCTAACCCCGTAACAACAAACAACCCTAACCCCCAAACAACAAACAACCCTAACCCCCTAACAACAAACAATCCTAACCCCCGAACAACCAACAACACTAAACCCCTAACCACAGTATACACTAACAGCCTAACAACAAAAACCACTAAACCCCTACAAGAAACAACCCTAAACCCCTAACAACAAACAACACTAACCCCCTAACAACAAACAACCCTAACCAAACAACAAAAAACCCTAACCCACTAACAACAAACAACACTAACAACCTAACAACAAACAACCCTAACCCCCTAACAACAAACAACAGTAACACCCTAACCAGAAACAACCCTAACACCCTAACAACAAACAACACTAACCCCCAACAACAAACAACCCTAAACCCGTAATATCAAACAACACTAACACCCTAACAACAAACAACACAAATCCCCTAACAACAAACACTAACCCCCAAACAACCCTAACCCCTAAAAACCAAAAACACTAACCCACTAACAACAAACAACCCTAAACCACTAAAAACAAACAACCCTAACACCCTAACAAGAAACAACACTAAAACTCTAACAACAAACAACCCTAAACCCCTAACATCAAACAACACTAACCCCCTAACAACACAAAACACTAACACCCTAACAACAAACAACACTAACACCCTAACAACAAAAACCACTAAACCCCAACAAGAAACAACCCTAAACCCCTAACAACAAACACTAACCCCCTAACAACAAACAACACTAAACCCCTAACAAGAAACTACCCTAACCCCGTAACAACAAACAACACTAACCCGGTAACAACAAACAACTCTAACCCCCAAACAACAAACAACCCTAACCCCCTAAAAACAAACAATCCTAACCCCCGAACAACGAACAACACTAACCCCCTAACCACAATAAACACTAACACCCGAACAAAAAAACCACTACACCCCAACAAGAAACAACCCTAAACCCCTAACAACAAACAACACTAACACCCTAACAACAAAAACCACTAAACCCCAACAGGAAACAACCCTAAAACCCTAACAACAAACAACCCTAACCCCCTAACAACAAACAACCCTAACCAAACAACAAACAACCCTAACCCCCTAACAACAAACAACTCTAACCCCATAACAACAAACAAAACTAAACCCCTAACATCAAAGAACACTAACACCCTAACAACAAACAACCCTAACCCCCTAACAACAAACACTAACCCCCAAACAACAAACAACCCTAAAACCCTAAAAGCAAACAACACTAAACCGCTAAAAACAAACAACACTAAGCCCCTAACAACAAACAACACTAACACCCTAACAACAAACAACCGTAACCCCTAACAACAAACAACACTAACACCCTAACAACAAACAACACTAACACCCTAACAACAAGAATCACTAAACCCCAACAAGGAACAACCCTAAAACCCTAACAACAAACACTAACCCCCTAACAATAAACAACACTAAACCCCTAACAAGAAACTACCCTAACCCCGTAACAACAAACAACACTAACCCCGTAACAACAAACAACCCTAACCCCCAAACAACAAACAACCCTAACCCCCTAACAACAAACAATCCTAACCCCCGAACAACCAACAACACTAACCCCCTAACCACAGTATACACTAAGAGCCTAACAACAAAAAACACTAAACCCCTACAAGAAACAACCCTAAACCCCTAACAACAAACAACACTAACCCCCTAAAAACAAACAACCCTAACCAAACAACAAAAAAACCTAACCCACTAACAACAAACAACACTAACAACCTAACAACAAACAAACCTAACCCCCTAACAACAAACAACAGTAACACCCTAACCAGAAACAACCCTAACCCCCTAACAACAAACAACACTAACCCCCAACAACAAACAACCCTAAACCCCTAACATCAAACAACACTAACACCCTAACAGCAAACAACACAAATCCCCTAACAACAAACACTAACCCCCAAACAACAAACAACCCTAACCCCTAAAAACCAAAAACACTAACCCACTAACAACAAACAACTCTAAACCACTAAAAACAAACAACCCTAACACCCTATCAAGAAACAACACTAAAACTCCAACAACAAACAACCCTAAACCCCTAACATCAAACAACACTAACCCCCTAACAACAAAAAACACTAACACCCTAACAACAAACAACACTAACACCCAAACAACAAAAAACACTAAACCCCAACAAGAAACAACCCTAAACCCCTAACAACAAACACTAACCCCCTAACAACAAACAACACTAAACCCCTAACAAGAAACTACCCTAACCCCGTAACAACAAACAACACTAACCCGGTAACAACAAACAACCCTAACCCCCAAACAACAAACAACCCTAACCCCCTAAAAACAAACAATCCTACCCCCGAACAACGAACAACACTAACCCCCTAACCACAATAAACACTAACACCCGAACAACAAAAACCACTATACCCCAACAAGAAACAAACCTAAACCCCTAACAACAAACAACACTAACACCCTAACAACAAAAACCACTAAACCCCAACAAGAAACAACCCTAAAACCCTAACAACAAACAACACTAACCCCCTAACAACAAACAACCCTAACCAAACAACAAACAAACCTAACCCACTAACAACAAACAACACTAACACCCGAACAACAAACAACCCTAACCCCCTAACAACAAACAACACTAACACCCTAACAACAACAACCCTAACCCCCTAGCAACAAACAACACTAACCCCCTAACAACAAACAACCCTAAACCCCTAACATCAAAGAACACTAACACCCTAAAAACAAACAACCCTAACTCCCTAACAACAAACACTAACCCCCAAACAACAAACAACCCTAAAACCCTAAAAGCAAACAACACTAAACCCCTAAAAACAAACAACACTAAGCCCCTAACAACAAACAACACTAACACCCGAACAACAAACACCACTAAACCCCAACAAGAAACAACCCTAAGCCCCTAACAACAAACAACACTAACCCCCTAACAAGAAACAACCCTAAACCCCTAACAACAAACAACACTAACCCCCTAACAACAAACAACACTAACACCCTAACAACAACCAACCCTAACCCCCTAAGAACAAACAACACTAACGCCCTAAGAAGAAACAACACTAACCCCCAGCAACGAACGATACTAACCCCCTAAGAACACAAAACCTAACCTCTTATCAACAAACAACCCTAACCCACTAACAACAAACAACCCTAACACCCTAACAACAAACAACACTAACCCCCTAACAACAAACAACCCTAAACCCCTAACATCAAAGAACACTAACACCCTAACAACAAACAACCCTAGCCCCCTAACAACAAACACTAACCCCCAAACAACAAACAACCCTAACCCCTAAAAACCAAAAACACTAACCCACTAACAACAAACAAACCTAACCAACTAACAACAAACAACCCTAACCCCGTAACAACAAACAACCCTAAACCCCTAACATCAAACAACACTAACCTCCTAACAACACAAAACACTAACACCCTAACAACAAACAACACTAACACCCTAACAACAAAAACCACTAAACCCCAACAAGAAACAACCCTAAACCCCTAACAACAAACAACACTAACCCTCTAACAACACAAAACACTAACACCCTAACAACAAACAACACTAACACCCTAACAACAAAAACCACTAACCCCCAACAAGAAACAACCCTAACACCATAACAACAAACAACACTAACCCCCTAACAACAAACAACCCTAAACCCCTAACATCAAAGAACACTAACACCCTAACAACAAACAACCCTAGCCCCCTAACAACAAACACTAACCCCCAAACAACAAACAACCCTAACCCCTAAAAACCAAAAACACTAACCCACTAACAACAAACAACCCTAACCCACTAACAACAAACAACCCTAACCCCCTAACAACAAACAACCGTAAACCCCTAACATCAAACGACACTAACCTCCTAACAACACAAAACACTAACACCCTAACAACAAACAACACTAACACCCTAACAACAAAAACCACTAAACCCCAACAAGAAACAACCCTAAACCCCTAACAACAAACACTAACCCCCTAACAACAAACAACACTAAACCCCTAACAAGAAACTAACCTAACCCCGTAACAACAAACACTAACCCCGTAACAACAAACAACCTTAACCCCCAAACAACAAACAACCCTAACCCCCTAACAACAAACAATCCTAACCCCCGAACAACCAACAACACTAACCCCCTAACCACAATAAAGACTAACACCCTAACAACAAAAACCACTAAACCCCAACAAGAAACAACCCTAAACCCCTAACAACAAACAACACTAACCCCCTAACAACAAACAACCCTAACCAAACAACAAACAAACCTAACCCACTAACAACAAACAACACTAACACCCTAACAACAAACAACCCTAACCCCTAACAACAAACAACACTAACACCCTAACAACAAACAACCCTAACCCCCTAACAACAAAAAACACTAACCCCCTAACAACAAACAACCCTAAATCCCTAACATCAAAGAACACTAACCCCCTAACAACACAAAAGACTAACACCCTAACAACAAACACTAACCCCCAAACAACAAACAACCCTAACCCCTAAAAACCAAAAACACTAACCCACTAACAACAAACAACCCTAACCCCCTAACAACAAACAACACTAACACCCTAACAACAAACAACACTAACCCCCTAACAACAAACAACCCTAAACCCCTAACATCAAACAACACTAACCCCCTAACAACAAACAACACTAACACCCTAACAACAAACAACACTAACCCCCTAACAACAAACAACCCTAACCAAACAACAAACAAACCTAACCCACTAACAACAAACAACACTAACACCCTAACAACAAACAACCCTAACCCCTAACAACAAACAACACTAACACCCTAACAACAAACAACACTAACACCCTAACAACAAGAACCACTAAACCCCAACAAGGAACAACCCTAAAACCCTAACAACAAACACTAACCCCCTAACAATAAAGAACACTAAACCCCTAACAAGAAACTACCCTAACCCCGTAACAACAAACAACACTAACCCCGTAACAACAAACAACCCTAACCCCCAAACAACAAACAACCCTAACCCCCTAACAACAAACAATCCTAACCCCCGAACAACCAACAACACTAACCCCCTAACCACAGTATACACTAACACCCTAACAACAAAAACCACTAAACCCCTACAAGAAACAACCCTAAACCCCTAACAACAAACAACACTAACCCCCTAACAACAAACAACCCTAACCAAACAACAAAAAACCCTAACCCACTAACAACAAACAACACTAACAACCTAACAACAAACAACCCTAACCCCCTAACAACAAACAACAGTAACACCCTAACCAGAAACAACCCTAACACCCTAACAACAAACAACACTAACCCCCAACAACAAACAACCCTAAACCCGTAATATCAAACAACACTAACACCCTAACAACAAACAACACAAATCCCCTAACAACAAACACTAACCCCCAAACAACCCTAACCCCTAAAAACCAAAAACACTAACCCACTAACAACAAACAACCCTAAACCACTAAAAACAAACAACCCTAACACCCTAACAAGAAACAACACTAAAACTCTAACAACAAACAACCCTAAACCCCTAACATCAAACAACACTAACCCCCTAACAACACAAAACACTAACACCCTAACAACAAACAACACTAACACCCTAACAACAAAAACCACTAAACCCCAACAAGAAACAACCCTAAACCCCTAACAACAAACACTAACCCCCTAACAACAAACAACACTAAACCCCTAACAAGAAACTACCCTAACCCCGTAACAACAAACAACACTAACCCGGTAACAACAAACAACTCTAACCCCCAAACAACAAACAACCCTAACCCCCTAAAAACAAACAATCCTAACCCCCGAACAACGAACAACACTAACCCCCTAACCACAATAAACACTAACACCCGAACAAAAAAACCACTACACCCCAACAAGAAACAACCCTAAACCCCTAACAACAAACAACACTAACACCCTAACAACAAAAACCACTAAACCCCAACAGGAAACAACCCTAAAACCCTAACAACAAACAACCCTAACCCCCTAACAACAAACAACCCTAACCAAACAACAAACAACCCTAACCCCCTAACAACAAACAACTCTAACCCCATAACAACAAACAAAACTAAACCCCTAACATCAAAGAACACTAACACCCTAACAACAAACAACCCTAACCCCCTAACAACAAACACTAACCCCCAAACAACAAACAACCCTAAAACCCTAAAAGCAAACAACACTAAACCGCTAAAAACAAACAACACTAAGCCCCTAACAACAAACAACACTAACACCCTAACAACAAACAACCGTAACCCCTAACAACAAACAACACTAACACCCTAACAACAAACAACACTAACACCCTAACAACAAGAATCACTAAACCCCAACAAGGAACAACCCTAAAACCCTAACAACAAACACTAACCCCCTAACAATAAACAACACTAAACCCCTAACAAGAAACTACCCTAACCCCGTAACAACAAACAACACTAACCCCGTAACAACAAACAACCCTAACCCCCAAACAACAAACAACCCTAACCCCCTAACAACAAACAATCCTAACCCCCGAACAACCAACAACACTAACCCCCTAACCACAGTATACACTAAGAGCCTAACAACAAAAAACACTAAACCCCTACAAGAAACAACCCTAAACCCCTAACAACAAACAACACTAACCCCCTAAAAACAAACAACCCTAACCAAACAACAAAAAAACCTAACCCACTAACAACAAACAACACTAACAACCTAACAACAAACAACCCTAACCCCCTAACAACAAACAACAGTAACACCCTAACCAGAAACAACCCTAACCCCCTAACAACAAACAACACTAACCCCCAACAACAAACAACCCTAAACCCCTAACATCAAACAACACTAACACCCTAACAGCAAACAACACAAATCCCCTAACAACAAACACTAACCCCCAAACAACAAACAACCCTAACCCCTAAAAACCAAAAACACTAACCCACTAACAACAAACAACTCTAAACCACTAAAAACAAACAACCCTAACACCCTATCAAGAAACAACACTAAAACTCCAACAACAAACAACCCTAAACCCCTAACATCAAACAACACTAACGCCCTAACAACAAAAAACACTAACACCCTAACAACAAACAACACTAACACCCAAACAACAAAAAACACTAAACCCCAACAAGAAACAACCCTAAACCCCTAACAACAAACACTAACCCCCTAACAACAAACAACACTAAACCCCTAACAAGAAACTACCCTAACCCCGTAACAACAAACAACACTAACCCGGTAACAACAAACAACCCTAACCCCCAAACAACAAACAACCCTAACCCCCTAAAAACAAACAATCCTACCCCCGAACAACGAACAACACTAACCCCCTAACCACAATAAACACTAACACCCGAACAACAAAAACCACTATACCCCAACAAGAAACAAACCTAAACCCCTAACAACAAACAACACTAACACCCTAACAACAAAAACCACTAAACCCCAACAAGAAACAACCCTAAAACCCTAACAACAAACAACACTAACCCCCTAACAACAAACAACCCTAACCAAACAACAAACAAACCTAACCCACTAACAACAAACAACACTAACACCCGAACAACAAACAACCCTAACCCCCTAACAACAAACAACACTAACACCCTAACAACAACAACCCTAACCCCCTAGCAACAAACAACACTAACCCCCTAACAACAAACAACCCTAAACCCCTAACATCAAAGAACACTAACACCCTAAAAACAAACAACCCTAACTCCCTAACAACAAACACTAACCCCCAAACAACAAACAACCCTAAAACCCTAAAAGCAAACAACACTAAACCCCTAAAAACAAACAACACTAAGCCCCTAACAACAAACAACACTAACACCCGAACAACAAACACCACTAAACCCCAACAAGAAACAACCCTAAGCCCCTAACAACAAACAACACTAACCCCCTAACAAGAAACAACCCTAAACCCCTAACAACAAACAACACTAACCCCCTAACAACAAACAACACTAACACCCTAACAACAACCAACCCTAACCCCCTAAGAACAAACAACACTAACGCCCTAAGAAGAAACAACACTAACCCCCAGCAACGAACGATACTAACCCCCTAAGAACACAAAACCTAACCTCTTATCAACAAACAACCCTAACCCACTAACAACAAACAACCCTAACACCCTAACAACAAACAACACTAACCCCCTAACAACAAACAACCCTAAACCCCTAACATCAAAGAACACTAACACCCTAACAACAAACAACCCTAGCCCCCTAACAACAAACACTAACCCCCAAACAACAAACAACCCTAACCCCTAAAAACCAAAAACACTAACCCACTAACAACAAACAAACCTAACCAACTAACAACAAACAACCCTAACCCCGTAACAACAAACAACCCTAAACCCCTAACATCAAACAACACTAACCTCCTAACAACACAAAACACTAACACCCTAACAACAAACAACACTAACACCCTAACAACAAAAACCACTAAACCCCAACAAGAAACAACCCTAAACCCCTAACAACAAACAACACTAACCCTCTAACAACACAAAACACTAACACCCTAACAACAAACAACACTAACACCCTAACAACAAAAACCACTAACCCCCAACAAGAAACAACCCTAACACCATAACAACAAACAACACTAACCCCCTAACAACAAACAACCCTAAACCCCTAACATCAAAGAACACTAACACCCTAACAACAAACAACCCTAGCCCCCTAACAACAAACACTAACCCCCAAACAACAAACAACCCTAACCCCTAAAAACCAAAAACACTAACCCACTAACAACAAACAACCCTAACCCCCAAACAACAAACAACCCTAACCCCCTAACAACAAACAATCCTAACCCCCGAACAACCAACAACACTAACCCCCTAACCACAATAAAGACTAACACCCTAACAACAAAAACCACTAAACCCCAACAAGAAACAACCCTAAACCCCTAACAACAAACAACACTAACCCCCTAACAACAAACAACCCTAACCAAACAACAAACAAACCTAACCCACTAACAACAAACAACACTAACACCCTAACAACAAACAACCCTAACCCCTAACAACAAACAACACTAACACCCTAACAACAAACAACCCTAACCCCCTAACAACAAAAAACACTAACCCCCTAACAACAAACAACCCTAAATCCCTAACATCAAAGAACACTAACCTCCTAACAACACAAAAGACTAACACCCTAACAACAAACACTAACCCCCAAACAACAAACAACCCTAACCCCTAAAAACCAAAAACACTAACCCACTAACAACAAACAACCCTAACCCCCTAACAACAAACAACACTAACACCCTAACAACAAACAACACTAACCCCCTAACAACAAACAACCCTAAACCCCTAACATCAAACAACACTAACCCCCTAACAACAAACAACACTAACACCCTAACAACAAACAACACTAACCCCCTAACAACAAACAACCCTAACCAAACAACAAACAAACCTAACCCACTAACAACAAACAACACTAACACCCTAACAACAAACAACCCTAACCCCTAACAACAAACAACACTAACACCCTAACAACAAACAACACTAACACCCTAACAACAAGAACCACTAAACCCCAACAAGGAACAACCCTAAAACCCTAACAACAAACACTAACCCCCTAACAATAAAGAACACTAAACCCCTAACAAGAAACTACCCTAACCCCGTAACAACAAACAACACTAACCCCGTAACAACAAACAACCCTAACCCCCAAACAACAAACAACCCTAACCCCCTAACAACAAACAATCCTAACCCCCGAACAACCAACAACACTAACCCCCTAACCACAGTATACACTAACAGCCTAACAACAAAAAACACTAAACCCCTACAAGAAACAACCCTAAACCCCTAACAACAAACAACACTAACCCCCTAAAAACAAACAACCCTAACCAAACAACAAAAAAACCTAACCCACTAACAACAAACAACACTAACAACCTAACAACAAACAACCCTAACCACCTAACAACAAACAACAGTAACACCCTAACCAGAAACAAACCTAACCCCCTAACAACAAACAACACTAACCCCCAAAAACAAACAACCCTAAACCCCTAACATCAAACAACACTAACACCCTAACAGCAAACAACACAAATCCCCTAACAACAAACACTAACCCCCAAACAACAAACAACCCTAACCCCTAAAAACCAAAAACACTAACCCACTAACAACAAACAACTCTAAACCACTAAAAACAAACAACCCTAACACCCTATCAAGAAACAACACTAAAACTCCAACAACAAACAACCCTAAACCCCTAACATCAAACAACACTAACCCCCTAACAACAAAAAACACTAACACCCTAACAACAAACAACACTAACACCCAAACAACAAAAAACACTAAACCCCAACAAGAAACAACCCTAAACCCCTAACAACAAACACTAACCCCCTAACAACAAACAACACTAAACCCCTAACAAGAAACTACCCTAACCCCGTAACAACAAACAACACTAACCCGGTAACAACAAACAACCCTAACCCCCAATCAACAAACAACCCTAACCCCCTAAAAACAAACAATCCTACCCCCGAACAACGAACAACACTAACCCCCTAACCACAATAAACACTAACACCCGAACAACAAAAACCACTATACCCCAACAAGAAACAAACCTAAACCCCTAACAACAAACAACACTAACACCCTAACAACAAAAACCACTAAACCCCAACAAGAAACAACCCTAAAACCCTAACAACAAACAACACTAACCCCCTAACAACAAACAACCCTAACCAAACAACAAACAAACCTAACCCACTAACAACAAACAACACTAACACCCGAACAACAAACAACCCTAACCCCCTAACAACAAACAACACTAACACCCTAACAACAACAACCCTAACCCCCTAACAACAAACAACACTAACCCCCTAACAACAAACAACCCTAAACCCCTAACATCAAAGAACACTAACACCCTAAAAACAAACAACCCTAACTCCCTAACAACAAACACTAACCCCCAAACAACAAACAACCCTAAAACCCTAAAAGCAAACAACACTAAACCCCTAAAAACAAACAACACTAAGCCCCTAACAACAAACAACACTAACACCCGAACAACAAACACCACTAAACCCCAACAAGAAACAACCCTAAGCCCCTAACAACAAACAACACTAACCCCCTAACAAGAAACAACCCTAAACCCCTAACAACAAACAACACTAACCCCCTAACAACAAACAACACTAACACCCTAACAACAACCAACCCTAACCCCCTAAGAACAAACAACACTAACGCCCTAAGAAGAAACAACACTAACCCCCAGCAACGAACAATACTAACCCCCTAAGAACACAAAACCTAACCTCTTATCAACAAACAACCCTAACCCACTAACAACAAACAACCCTAACACCCTAACAACAAACAACACTAACCCCCTAACAACAAACAACCCTAAACCCCTAACATCAAAGAACACTAACACCCTAACAACAAACAACACTAGCCCCCTAACAACAAACACTAACCTCCAAACAACAAACAACCCTAACCCCTAAAAACCAAAAACACTAACCCACTAACAACAAACAACCCTAACCAACTAACAACAAACAACCCTAACCCCGTAACAACAAACAACCCTAAACCCCTAACATCAAACAACACTAACCTCCTAAAAACACAAAACACTAACACCCTAACAACAAACAACACTAACACCCTAACAACAAAAACCACTAAACCCCAACAAGAAACAACCCTAAACCCCTAACAACAAACACTAACCCCCTAACAATAAACAACACTAAACCCCTAACAAGAAACTACCCTAACCCCGTAACAACAAACAACACTAACCCCGTAACAACAAACAACCCTAACCCCCAAACAACAAACAACCCTAACCCCCTAACAACAAACAATCCTAACCCCCGAACAACCAACAACACTAACCCCGTAACCACAGTATACACTAACACCCTAACAACAAAAACCACTAAACCCCTACAAGAAACAACCCTAAACCCCTAACAACAAACAACACTAACCCCCTAACAACAAACAACCCTAACCAAACAACAAACAAACCTAAACCACTAACAACAAACAACACTATCACGCGAACAACAAACAACGCTAACCCCCTAACAACAAACAACACTAACACCCTAACAACAAAAACCAATAAACCCCAACAAGAAACAACCCTAAAACCCTAACAACAAACAACACTAACCCCCTAACAACAAACAACCCTAACCAAACAACAAACAAACCTAACCCACTAACAACAAACAACACTAACACCGGAACAACAAACAACCCTAACCCCCTAACAACAAACAACACTAACACCCTAACAACAAACAACCCTAACCCCCTAACAACAAACAACACTAACCCCATAACAACAAACAACATTAAACCTCTAACATCAAAGAACACTAACACCCTAACAACAAACAACCCTTACCCCCTAACAACAAACACTAACCCCCAAACAACAAACAACCCTAAAACCCTAAAAGCAAACAACACTAAACCCCTAAAAACAAACAACACTAAGCCCCTAACAACAATCAACACTAACACCCGAACAACAAACACCACTAAACCCCAACAAGAAACAACCCTAAGCCCCTAACAGCAAACAACACTAACCCCCTAACAAGAAACAACCCTAAACCCCTAACAACAAACAACACTAACCCCCTAACAACAAACAACACTAACACCCTAACAACAACCAACCCTAACCCCCTAAGAACAAACAACACTAATGCCCTAAGAAGAAACAACTCTAACCCCCAGCAACGAACAATACTAACCCCCTAACAACACAAAACCTAACCTCTTATCAACAAACAACCCTAACCCACTAACAACAAACAACCCTAACACCCTAACAACAAACAACACTAACCCCCTAACAACAAACAACCCTAAACCCCTAACATCAAAGAACACTAACACCCTAACAACAAACAATCCTAGCCCCCTAACAACAAACACTAACCCCCAAACAACAAACAACCCTAACCCCTAAAAACCAAAAACACTAACCCACTAACAACAAACAACCCTAACCCACTAACAACAAACAACCCTAACCCCCTAACAACAAACAACCCTAAACCCCTATCATCAAACAACACTAACCTCCTAACCACAATAAACACTAACACCCGAACAACAAAAACCACTATACCCCAACAAGAAACAACCCTAAACCCCTAACAACAAACAACACTAACACCCTAACAACAAAAACCACTAAACCCCAACAAGAAACAACCCTAAAACCCTAACAACAAACAACACTAACCCCCTAACAACAAACAACCCTAACCAAACAACAAACAAACCTAACCCACTAACAACAAACAACACTAACACCCGAACAACAAACAACGCTAACCCCCTAACAACAAACAACACTAACACTCTAACAACAAACAACCCTAGCCCCCTAACAACAAACAACACTAACCCCATAACAACAAACAACCCTAAACCCCTAACATCAAAGAACACTAACACCCTAACAACAAACAACCCTAAAACCCTAAAAGCAAACAACACTAAACCCCTAAAAACAAACAACACTAAGCCCCTAACAACAAACAACACTAACACCCGAACAACAAACACCACTGAACCCCAACAAGAAACAACCCTAAGCCCCTAACAACAAACAACACTAACCCCCTAACAACAAACAACACTAACACCCTAACAACAACCAACCCTAACCCCCTAAGAACAAACAACACTAATGCCCTAAGGAGAAACAACACTAACCCCCAGCAACGAACAATACTAACACCCTAAGAACAAAAAACCTAACCTCTTATCAACAAACAACCCTAACCCACTAACAACAAACAACCCTAACACCCTAACAACAAACAACACTAACCCCCTAACAACAAACAACCCTAAACCCCTAACATCAAAGAACACTAACACCCTAACAACAAACAACCCTAACCCCCTAACAACAAACACTAACCCCCAAACAACAAACAACCCTAACCCCTAAAAACCAAAAACACTAACGCACTAACAACAAACAACCCTAACAAACTAACAACAAACAACCCTAACACCCTAACAACAAACAACACTAACCCCCTAACAACAAACAACCCTAAACCCCTAACATCAAACAACACTAACCCTCTAACAACACAAAACACTAGCACCCTAACAACAAACAACACTAAAACCCTAACAACAAAAACCACTAAACCCCAACAAGAAACAACCCTAAACCCCTAACAACAAACACTAACCCCCTAACAACAAACAACACTAAACCCCTAACAAGAAACTACCCTAACCCCGTAACAACAAACAACACTAACCTGGTAACAAAAAACAACCCTAACCCCCAAACAACAAACAACCCTAACCCCCTAACAACAAACAATCCTAACCCCCGAACAACGAACAACACTAACCCCCTAACCACAATAAACACTAACACCCAAACAACAAAAACCACTAAACCCCAACAAGAAACAACCCTAAACCCCTAACAACAAACAACACTAACCCCCTAACAACAAACAACCCTAACCAAACAACAAACAAACCTAAACCACTAACAACAAACAACACTCTCACGCGAACAACAAACAACGCTAACCCCCTAACAACAAACAACACTAACACCCTAACAACAAAAACCACTAAACCCCAACAAGAAACAACCCTAAAACCCTAACAACAAACAACACTAACCCCCTAACAACAAACAACCCTAACCAAACAACAAACAAACCTAACCCACTAACAACAAACAACACTAACACCCTAACAACAAACAACCCTAACCACCTAACAACAAACAACACTAACCCCATAACAACAAACAACCTTAAACCCCTAACATCAAAGAACACTAACACCCTAACAACAAACAACCCTAACCCCCTAACAACAAACACTAACCCCCAAACAACAAACAACCCTAAAACCCTAAAAGCAAACAACACTAAACCCCTAAAAACAAACAACACTAAGCCCCTAACAACAAACAACACTAACACCCGAACAACAAACACCACTAAACCCCAACAAGAAACAACCCTAAGCCCCTAACAACAAACAACACTAACCCCCTAACAAGAAACAACCCTAAACCCCTAACAACAAACAACACTAACCCCCTAACAACAAACAACACTAACACCCTAACAACAACCAACCCTAACCCCCTAAGAACAAACAACACTAATGCCCTAAGAAGAAACAACACTAACCCCCAGCAACGAACAATACTAACACCCTAACAACACAAAACCTAACCTCTTATCAACAAACAACCCTAACACACTAACAACAAACAACCCTAACACCCTAACAACAAACAACACTAACCCCCTAACAACAAACAACCCTAAACCCCTAACATCAAAGAACACTAACACCCTAACAACAAACAATCCTAGCCCCCTAACAACAAACACTAACCCCCAAACAACAAACAACCCTAACCCCTAAAAACCAAAAACACTAACCCACTAACAACAAACAACCCTAACCCACTAACAACAAACAACCCTAACCCCCTAACAACAAACAACCCTAAACCCCTATCATCAAACAACACTAACCTCCTAACCACAATAAACACTAACACCCGAACAACAAAAACCACTATACCCCAACAAGAAACAACCCTAAACCCCTAACAACAAACAACACTAACACCCTAACAACAAAAACCAATAAACCCCAACAAGAAACAACCCTAAAACCCTAACAACAAACAACACTAACCCCCTAACAACAAACAACCCTAACCAAACAACAAACAAACCTAACCCACTAACAACAAACAACACTAACACCCGAACAACAAACAACCCTAACCCCCTAACAACAAACAACACTAACACCCTAACAACAAACAACCCTAAACCCCTAACATCAAAGAACACTAACCCACTAACAACAAACAACCCTAACCCACTAACAAACAACCCTAACAACCTAACAACAAACAACACTAACCCCCTAACAACAAACAACCCTAAACCCCTAACATCAAACAACACTAACCCCCTAACAACAAACAACACTAACACCCTAACAACAAACAACACTAACCCCCTAACAACAAACAACCCTAACCAAACAACAAACAAACCTAACCCACTAACAACAAACAACACTAACACCCTAACAACAAACAACCCTAACCCCTAACAACAAACAACACTAACACCCTAACAACAAACAACACTAACACCCTAACAACAAGAACCACTAAACCCCAACAAGGAACAACCCTAAAACCCTAACAACAAACACTAACCCCCTAACAATAAACAACACTAAACCCCTAACAAGAAACTACCCTAACCCCGTAACAACAAACAACTCTAACCCCGTAACAACAAACAACCCTAACCCCCAAACAACAAACAACCCTAACCCCCTAACAACAAACAATCCTAACCCCCGAACAACCAACAACACTAAACCCCTAACCACAGTATACACTAACAGCCTAACAACAAAAACCACTAAACCCCTACAAGAAACAACCCTAAACCCCTAACAACAAACAACACTAACCCCCTAACAACAAACAACCCTAAACCCCTAACAACAAACAACACTAACACCCTAACAACAAACACTAACCCCCACACAACAAACAACCCTAAAACCCTAAAAGCAAACAACACTAAACCCCTAAAAACAAACAACACTAAGCCCCTAACAACAAACAACACTAACACCCGAACAACAAACACCACTGAACCCCAACAAGAAACAACCCTAAGCCCCTAACAACAAACAACACTAAGCCCCTAACAACAAACAACACTAACACCCTAACAACAACCAACTCTAACCCCCTAAGAACAAACAACACTAACGCCCTAAGGAGAAACAACACTAACCCCCAGCAACGAACAATACTAACACCCTAAGAACACAAAACCTAACCTCTTATCAACAAACAACCCTAACCCACTAACAACAAACAACCCTAACACCCTAACAACAAACAACACTAACCCCCTAACAACAAACAACCCTAAACCCCTAACATCAAAGAACACTAACACCCTAACAACAAACAACCCTAGCCCCCTAACAACAAACACTAACCCCCAAACAACAAACAACCCTAAACCCTAAAAACCAAAAACACTAACCCACTAACAACAAACAACCCTAACCCACTAACAACAAACAACCCTAACCCCGTAACAACAAACAACCCTAAACCCCTAACATCAAACAACACTAACCTCCTAACAACACAAAACACTAACACCCTAACAACAAACAACACTAACACCCTAACAACAAAAACCACTAAACCCCAACAAGAAACAACCCTAAACCCGTAACAACAAACACTAACCCCCAACAACAAACAACACTAAACCCCTAACAAGAAACTACCCTAACCCCGTAACAACAAACAACACTAACCCCGTAACAACAAACAACCCTAACCCGCAAACAACAAACAACCCTAACCCCCTAACAACAAACAATCCTAACCCCTGAACAACCAACAACACTAAACCCCTAACCACAGTATACACTAACACCCTAACAACAAAAACCACTAAACCCCTACAAGAAACAACCCTAACCCCCTAACAACAAACAATCCTAACCCCCGAACAACGAACAACACTAACCCCCTAACCACAATAAACACTAACACCCAAACAACAAAAACCACTAAACCCCAACAAGAAACAACTCTAAACCCCTAACAACAAACAACACTAACCCCCTAACAACAAACAACCCTAACCAAACAACAAACAAACCTAAACCACTAACAACAAACAACACTATCACGCGAACAACAAACAACCCTAACCCCCTAACAACAAACAACACTAACACCCTAACAACAAAAACCAATAAACCCCAACAAGAAACAACCCTAAAACCCTAACAACAAACAACACTAACCCCCTAACAACAAACAACCCTAACCAAACAACAAACAAACCTAACCCACTAACAACAAACAACACTAACACCCTAACAACAAACAACCCTAACCCCCTAACAACAAACAACACTAACACCCTAACAACAAACAACCCTAGCCCCCTAACAACAAACAACACTAACCCCATAACAACAAACAACCCTAAACCCCTAACATCAAAGAACACTAACACCCTAACAACAAACAACCCTAACCCCCTAACAACAAACACTAACAACCAAACAACAAACAACCCTAAAACCCTAAAAGCAAACAACACTAAACCCCTAAAAACAAACAACACTAAGCCCCTAACAACAAACAACACTAACACCCGAACAACAAACACCACTGAACCCCAACAAGAAACAACCCTAAGCCCCTAACAACAAACAACACTAACCCCCTAACAACAAACAACACTAACACCCTAACAACAACCAACCCTAACCCCCTAAGAACAAACAACACTAATGCCCTAAGGAGAAACAACACTAACCCCCAGCAACGAACAATACTAACACCCTAAGAACACAAAACCTAACCTCTTATCAACAAACAACCCTAACCCACTAACAACAAACAACCCTAACACCCTAACAACAAACAACACTAACCCCCTAACATCAAACAACCCTAAACCCCTAACATCAAAGAACACTAACACCCTAACAACAAACAACCCTAACCCCCTAACAACAAACACTAACCCCCAAACAACAAACAACCCTAACCCCTAAAAACCAAAAACACTAACGCACTAACAACAAACAACCCTAACAAACTAACAACAAACAACCCTAACACCCTAACAACAAACAACACTAACCCCCTAACAACAAACAACCCTAAACCCCTAACATCAAACAACACTAACCCTCTAACAACACAAAACACTAACACCCTAACAACAAACAACACTAAAACCCTAACAACAAAAACCACTAAACCCCAACAAGAAACAACCCTAAACCCCTAACAACAAACACTAACCCCCTAACAACAAACAACACTAAACCCCTAACAAGA
This sequence comes from Elephas maximus indicus, assembly GCF_024166365.1. NCBI lineage: Eukaryota > Metazoa > Chordata > Mammalia > Proboscidea > Elephantidae > Elephas > Elephas maximus. The sequence continues at coordinate 1,199,654 of NW_026060233.1, read as the reverse complement.
AACTACCCTAACCCCGTAACAACAAACAACACTAACCTGGTAACAAAAAACAACCCTAACCCCCAAACAACAAACAACCCTAACCCCCTAACAACAAACAATCCTAACCCCCGAACAACGAACAACACTAACCCCCTAACCACAATAAACACTAACACCCAAACAACAAAAACCACTAAACCCCAACAAGAAACAACCCTAAACCCCTAACAACAAACAACACTAACCCCCTAACAACAAACAACCCTTACCAAACAACAAACAAACCTAAACCACTAACAACAAACAACACTATCACGCGAACAACAAACAACGCTAACCCCCTAACAACAAACAACACTAACACCCTAACAACAAAAACCAATAAACCCCAACAAGAAACAACCCTAAAACCCTAACAACAAACAACACTAACCCCCTAACAACAAACAACCCTAACGAAACAACAAACAAACCTAACCCACTAACAACAAACAACACTAACACCGGAACAACAAACAACCCTAACCCCCTAACAACAAACAACACTAACACCCTAACAACAAACAACCCTAACCCCCTAACAACAAACAACACTAACCCCATAACAACAAACAACCTTAAACCCCTAACATCAAAGAACACTAACACCCTAACAACAAACAACCCTAACCCCCTAACAACAAACACTAACCCCCAAACAACAAACAACCCTAAAACCCTAAAAGCAAACAACACTAAACCCCTAAAAACAAACAACACTAAGCCCCTAACAACAAACAACACTAACACCCGAACAACAAACACCACTAAACCCCAACAAGAAACAACCCTAAGCCCCTAACAACAAACAACACTAACCCCCTAACAAGAAACAACCCTAAACCCCTAACAACAAACAACACTAACCCCCTAACAACAAACAACACTAACACCCTAACAACAACCAACCCTAACCCCCTAAGAACAAACAACACTAATGCCCTAAGAAGAAACAACACTAACCCCCAGCAACGAACAATACTAACACCCTAACAACACAAAACCTAACCTCTTATCAACAAACAACCCTAACACACTAACAACAAACAACCCTAACACCCTAACAACAAACAACACTAACCCCCTAACAACAAACAACCCTAAACCCCTAACATCAAACAACACTAACCCTCTAACAACACAAAACACTAACACCCTAACAACAAACAACACTAAAACCCTAACAACAAAAACCACTAAACCCCAACAAGAAACAACCCTAAACCCCTAACAACAAACACTAACCCCCTAACAACAAACAACACTAAACCCCTAACAAGAAACTACCCTAACCCCGTAACAACAAACAACACTAACCTGGTAACAAAAAACAACCCTAACCCCCAAACAACAAACAACCCTAACCCCCTAACAACAAACAATCCTAACCCCCGAACAACGAACAACACTAACCCCCTAACCACAATAAACACTAACACCCAAACAACAAAAACCACTAAACCCCAACAAGAAACAACCCTAAACCCCTAACAACAAACAACACTAACCCCCTAACAACAAACAACCCTAACCAAACAACAAACAAACCTAAACCACTAACAACAAACAACACTATCACGCGAACAACAAACAACGCTAACCCCCTAACAACAAACAACACTAACACCCTAACAACAAAAACCAATAAACCCCAACAAGAAACAACCCTAAAACCCTAACAACAAACAACACTAACCCCCTAACAACAAACAACCCTAACCAAACAACAAACAAACCTAACCCACTAACAACAAACAACACTAACACCGGAACAACAAACAACCCTAACCCCCTAACAACAAACAACACTAACACCCTAACAACAAACAACCCTAACCCCCTAACAACAAACAACACTAACCCCATAACAACAAACAACCTTAAACCCCTAACATCAAAGAACACTAACACCCTAACAACAAACAACCCTAACCCCCTAACAACAAACACTAACCCCCAAACAACAAACAACCCTAAAACCCTAAAAGCAAACAACACTAAACCCCTAAAAACAAACAACACTAAGCCCCTAACAACAAACAACACTAACACCCGAACAACAAACACCACTAAACCCCAACAAGAAACAACCCTAAGCCCCTAACAACAAACAACACTAACCCCCTAACAAGAAACAACCCTAAACCCCTAACAACAAACAACACTAACCCCCTAACAACAAACAACACTAACACCCTAACAACAACCAACCCTAACCCCCTAAGAACAAACAACACTAATGCCCTAAGAAGAAACAACACTAACCCCCAGCAACGAACAATACTAACACCCTAACAACACAAAACCTAACCTCTTATCAACAAACAACCCTAACACACTAACAACAAACAACCCTAACACCCTAACAACAAACAACACTAACCCCCTAACAACAAACAACCCTAAACCCCTAACATCAAAGAACACTAACACCCTAACAACAAACAATCCTAGCCCCCTAACAACAAACACTAACCCCCAAACAACAAACAACCCTAACCCCTAAAAACCAAAAACACTAACCCACTAACAACAAACAACCCTAACCCACTAACAACAAACAACCCTAACCCCCTAACAACAAACAACCCTAAACCCCTATCATCAAACAACACTAACCTCCTAACCACAATAAACACTAACACCCGAACAACAAAAACCACTATACCCCAACAAGAAACAACCCTAAACCCCTAACAACAAACAACACTAACACCCTAACAACAAAAACCACTAAACCCCAACAAGAAACAACCCTAAAACCCTAACAACAAACAACACTAACCCCCTAACAACAAACAACCCTAACCAAACAACAAACAAACCTAACCCACTAACAACAAACAACACTAACACCCGAACAACAAACAACCCTAACCCCCTAACAACAAACAACACTAACACCCTAACAACAAACAACCCTAAACCCCTAACATCAAAGAACACTAACCCACTAACAACAAACAACCTTAACCCACTAACAAACAACCCTAACAACCTAACAACAAACAACACTAACCCCCTAACAACAAACAACCCTAAACCCCTAACATCAAACAACACTAACCCCCTAACAACAAACAACACTAACACCCTAACAACAAACAACACTAACCCCCTAACAACAAACAACCCTAACCAAACAACAAACAAACCTAACCCACTAACAACAAACAACACTAACACCCTAACAACAAACAACCCTAACCCCTAACAACAAACAACACTAACACCCTAACAACAAACAACACTAACACCCTAACAACAAGAACCACTAAACCCCAACAAGGAACAACCCTAAAACCCTAACAACAAACACTATCCCCCTAACAATAAACAACACTAAACCCCTAACAAGAAACTACCCTAACCCCGTAACAACAAACAACTCTAACCCCGTAACAACAAACAACCCTAACCCCCAAACAACAAACAACCCTAACCCCCTAACAACAAACAATCCTAACCCCCGAACAACCAACAACACTAAACCCCTAACCACAGTATACACTAACAGCCTAACAACAAAAACCACTAAACCCCTACAAGAAACAACCCTAAACCCCTAACAACAAACAACACTAACCCCCTAACAACAAACAACCCTAACCAAACAACAAAAAACCCTAACCCACTAACAACAAACAACACTAACAACCTAACAACAAACAACCCTAACCCCCTAACAACAAACAACAGTAACACCCTAACCAGAAACAACCCTAACACCCTAACAACAAACAACACTAACCCCCAACAACAAACAACCCTAAACCCGTAATATCAAACAACACTAACACCCTAACAACAAACAACACAAATCCCCTAACAACAAACACTAACCCCCAAACAACCCTAACCCCTAAAAACCAAAAACACTAACCCACTAACAACAAACAACCCTAAACCACTAAAAACAAACAACCCTAACACCCTAACAAGAAACAACACTAAAACTCTAACAACAAACAACCCTAAACCCCTAACATCAAACAACACTAACCCCCTAACAACACAAAACACTAACACCCTAACAACAAACAACACTAACACCCTAACAACAAAAACCACTAAACCCCAACAAGAAACAACCCTAAACCCCTAACAACAAACACTAACCCCCTAACAACAAACAACACTAAACCCCTAACAAGAAACTACCCTAACCCCGTAACAACAAACAACACTAACCCGGTAACAACAAACAACTCTAACCCCCAAACAACAAACAACCCTAACCCCCTAAAAACAAACAATCCTAACCCCCGAACAACGAACAACACTAACCCCCTAACCACAATAAACACTAACACCCGAACAAAAAAACCACTACACCCCAACAAGAAACAACCCTAAACCCCTAACAACAAACAACACTAACACCCTAACAACAAAAACCACTAAACCCCAACAGGAAACAACCCTAAAACCCTAACAACAAACAACCCTAACCCCCTAACAACAAACAACCCTAACCAAACAACAAACAACCCTAACCCCCTAACAACAAACAACTCTAACCCCATAACAACAAACAAAACTAAACCCCTAACATCAAAGAACACTAACACCCTAACAACAAACAACCCTAACCCCCTAACAACAAACACTAACCCCCAAACAACAAACAACCCTAAAACCCTAAAAGCAAACAACACTAAACCGCTAAAAACAAACAACACTAAGCCCCTAACAACAAACAACACTAACACCCTAACAACAAACAACCGTAACCCCTAACAACAAACAACACTAACACCCTAACAACAAACAACACTAACACCCTAACAACAAGAATCACTAAACCCCAACAAGGAACAACCCTAAAACCCTAACAACAAACACTAACCCCCTAACAATAAACAACACTAAACCCCTAACAAGAAACTACCCTAACCCCGTAACAACAAACAACACTAACCCCGTAACAACAAACAACCCTAACCCCCAAACAACAAACAACCCTAACCCCCTAACAACAAACAATCCTAACCCCCGAACAACCAACAACACTAACCCCCTAACCACAGTATACACTAAGAGCCTAACAACAAAAAACACTAAACCCCTACAAGAAACAACCCTAAACCCCTAACAACAAACAACACTAACCCCCTAAAAACAAACAACCCTAACCAAACAACAAAAAAACCTAACCCACTAACAACAAACAACACTAACAACCTAACAACAAACAAACCTAACCCCCTAACAACAAACAACAGTAACACCCTAACCAGAAACAACCCTAACCCCCTAACAACAAACAACACTAACCCCCAACAACAAACAACCCTAAACCCCTAACATCAAACAACACTAACACCCTAACAGCAAACAACACAAATCCCCTAACAACAAACACTAACCCCCAAACAACAAACAACCCTAACCCCTAAAAACCAAAAACACTAACCCACTAACAACAAACAACTCTAAACCACTAAAAACAAACAACCCTAACACCCTATCAAGAAACAACACTAAAACTCCAACAACAAACAACCCTAAACCCCTAACATCAAACAACACTAACCCCCTAACAACAAAAAACACTAACACCCTAACAACAAACAACACTAACACCCAAACAACAAAAAACACTAAACCCCAACAAGAAACAACCCTAAACCCCTAACAACAAACACTAACCCCCTAACAACAAACAACACTAAACCCCTAACAAGAAACTACCCTAACCCCGTAACAACAAACAACACTAACCCGGTAACAACAAACAACCCTAACCCCCAAACAACAAACAACCCTAACCCCCTAAAAACAAACAATCCTACCCCCGAACAACGAACAACACTAACCCCCTAACCACAATAAACACTAACACCCGAACAACAAAAACCACTATACCCCAACAAGAAACAAACCTAAACCCCTAACAACAAACAACACTAACACCCTAACAACAAAAACCACTAAACCCCAACAAGAAACAACCCTAAAACCCTAACAACAAACAACACTAACCCCCTAACAACAAACAACCCTAACCAAACAACAAACAAACCTAACCCACTAACAACAAACAACACTAACACCCGAACAACAAACAACCCTAACCCCCTAACAACAAACAACACTAACACCCTAACAACAACAACCCTAACCCCCTAGCAACAAACAACACTAACCCCCTAACAACAAACAACCCTAAACCCCTAACATCAAAGAACACTAACACCCTAAAAACAAACAACCCTAACTCCCTAACAACAAACACTAACCCCCAAACAACAAACAACCCTAAAACCCTAAAAGCAAACAACACTAAACCCCTAAAAACAAACAACACTAAGCCCCTAACAACAAACAACACTAACACCCGAACAACAAACACCACTAAACCCCAACAAGAAACAACCCTAAGCCCCTAACAACAAACAACACTAACCCCCTAACAAGAAACAACCCTAAACCCCTAACAACAAACAACACTAACCCCCTAACAACAAACAACACTAACACCCTAACAACAACCAACCCTAACCCCCTAAGAACAAACAACACTAACGCCCTAAGAAGAAACAACACTAACCCCCAGCAACGAACGATACTAACCCCCTAAGAACACAAAACCTAACCTCTTATCAACAAACAACCCTAACCCACTAACAACAAACAACCCTAACACCCTAACAACAAACAACACTAACCCCCTAACAACAAACAACCCTAAACCCCTAACATCAAAGAACACTAACACCCTAACAACAAACAACCCTAGCCCCCTAACAACAAACACTAACCCCCAAACAACAAACAACCCTAACCCCTAAAAACCAAAAACACTAACCCACTAACAACAAACAAACCTAACCAACTAACAACAAACAACCCTAACCCCGTAACAACAAACAACCCTAAACCCCTAACATCAAACAACACTAACCTCCTAACAACACAAAACACTAACACCCTAACAACAAACAACACTAACACCCTAACAACAAAAACCACTAAACCCCAACAAGAAACAACCCTAAACCCCTAACAACAAACAACACTAACCCTCTAACAACACAAAACACTAACACCCTAACAACAAACAACACTAACACCCTAACAACAAAAACCACTAACCCCCAACAAGAAACAACCCTAACACCATAACAACAAACAACACTAACCCCCTAACAACAAACAACCCTAAACCCCTAACATCAAAGAACACTAACACCCTAACAACAAACAACCCTAGCCCCCTAACAACAAACACTAACCCCCAAACAACAAACAACCCTAACCCCTAAAAACCAAAAACACTAACCCACTAACAACAAACAACCCTAACCCACTAACAACAAACAACCCTAACCCCCTAACAACAAACAACCGTAAACCCCTAACATCAAACGACACTAACCTCCTAACAACACAAAACACTAACACCCTAACAACAAACAACACTAACACCCTAACAACAAAAACCACTAAACCCCAACAAGAAACAACCCTAAACCCCTAACAACAAACACTAACCCCCTAACAACAAACAACACTAAACCCCTAACAAGAAACTAACCTAACCCCGTAACAACAAACACTAACCCCGTAACAACAAACAACCTTAACCCCCAAACAACAAACAACCCTAACCCCCTAACAACAAACAATCCTAACCCCCGAACAACCAACAACACTAACCCCCTAACCACAATAAAGACTAACACCCTAACAACAAAAACCACTAAACCCCAACAAGAAACAACCCTAAACCCCTAACAACAAACAACACTAACCCCCTAACAACAAACAACCCTAACCAAACAACAAACAAACCTAACCCACTAACAACAAACAACACTAACACCCTAACAACAAACAACCCTAACCCCTAACAACAAACAACACTAACACCCTAACAACAAACAACCCTAACCCCCTAACAACAAAAAACACTAACCCCCTAACAACAAACAACCCTAAATCCCTAACATCAAAGAACACTAACCCCCTAACAACACAAAAGACTAACACCCTAACAACAAACACTAACCCCCAAACAACAAACAACCCTAACCCCTAAAAACCAAAAACACTAACCCACTAACAACAAACAACCCTAACCCCCTAACAACAAACAACACTAACACCCTAACAACAAACAACACTAACCCCCTAACAACAAACAACCCTAAACCCCTAACATCAAACAACACTAACCCCCTAACAACAAACAACACTAACACCCTAACAACAAACAACACTAACCCCCTAACAACAAACAACCCTAACCAAACAACAAACAAACCTAACCCACTAACAACAAACAACACTAACACCCTAACAACAAACAACCCTAACCCCTAACAACAAACAACACTAACACCCTAACAACAAACAACACTAACACCCTAACAACAAGAACCACTAAACCCCAACAAGGAACAACCCTAAAACCCTAACAACAAACACTAACCCCCTAACAATAAAGAACACTAAACCCCTAACAAGAAACTACCCTAACCCCGTAACAACAAACAACACTAACCCCGTAACAACAAACAACCCTAACCCCCAAACAACAAACAACCCTAACCCCCTAACAACAAACAATCCTAACCCCCGAACAACCAACAACACTAACCCCCTAACCACAGTATACACTAACAGCCTAACAACAAAAAACACTAAACCCCTACAAGAAACAACCCTAAACCCCTAACAACAAACAACACTAACCCCCTAAAAACAAACAACCCTAACCAAACAACAAAAAAACCTAACCCACTAACAACAAACAACACTAACAACCTAACAACAAACAACCCTAACCACCTAACAACAAACAACAGTAACACCCTAACCAGAAACAAACCTAACCCCCTAACAACAAACAACACTAACCCCCAAAAACAAACAACCCTAAACCCCTAACATCAAACAACACTAACACCCTAACAGCAAACAACACAAATCCCCTAACAACAAACACTAACCCCCAAACAACAAACAACCCTAACCCCTAAAAACCAAAAACACTAACCCACTAACAACAAACAACTCTAAACCACTAAAAACAAACAACCCTAACACCCTATCAAGAAACAACACTAAAACTCCAACAACAAACAACCCTAAACCCCTAACATCAAACAACACTAACCCCCTAACAACAAAAAACACTAACACCCTAACAACAAACAACACTAACACCCAAACAACAAAAAACACTAAACCCCAACAAGAAACAACCCTAAACCCCTAACAACAAACACTAACCCCCTAACAACAAACAACACTAAACCCCTAACAAGAAACTACCCTAACCCCGTAACAACAAACAACACTAACCCGGTAACAACAAACAACCCTAACCCCCAATCAACAAACAACCCTAACCCCCTAAAAACAAACAATCCTACCCCCGAACAACGAACAACACTAACCCCCTAACCACAATAAACACTAACACCCGAACAACAAAAACCACTATACCCCAACAAGAAACAAACCTAAACCCCTAACAACAAACAACACTAACACCCTAACAACAAAAACCACTAAACCCCAACAAGAAACAACCCTAAAACCCTAACAACAAACAACACTAACCCCCTAACAACAAACAACCCTAACCAAACAACAAACAAACCTAACCCACTAACAACAAACAACACTAACACCCGAACAACAAACAACCCTAACCCCCTAACAACAAACAACACTAACACCCTAACAACAACAACCCTAACCCCCTAACAACAAACAACACTAACCCCCTAACAACAAACAACCCTAAACCCCTAACATCAAAGAACACTAACACCCTAAAAACAAACAACCCTAACTCCCTAACAACAAACACTAACCCCCAAACAACAAACAACCCTAAAACCCTAAAAGCAAACAACACTAAACCCCTAAAAACAAACAACACTAAGCCCCTAACAACAAACAACACTAACACCCGAACAACAAACACCACTAAACCCCAACAAGAAACAACCCTAAGCCCCTAACAACAAACAACACTAACCCCCTAACAAGAAACAACCCTAAACCCCTAACAACAAACAACACTAACCCCCTAACAACAAACAACACTAACACCCTAACAACAACCAACCCTAACCCCCTAAGAACAAACAACACTAACGCCCTAAGAAGAAACAACACTAACCCCCAGCAACGAACAATACTAACCCCCTAAGAACACAAAACCTAACCTCTTATCAACAAACAACCCTAACCCACTAACAACAAACAACCCTAACACCCTAACAACAAACAACACTAACCCCCTAACAACAAACAACCCTAAACCCCTAACATCAAAGAACACTAACACCCTAACAACAAACAACACTAGCCCCCTAACAACAAACACTAACCTCCAAACAACAAACAACCCTAACCCCTAAAAACCAAAAACACTAACCCACTAACAACAAACAACCCTAACCAACTAACAACAAACAACCCTAACCCCGTAACAACAAACAACCCTAAACCCCTAACATCAAACAACACTAACCTCCTAAAAACACAAAACACTAACACCCTAACAACAAACAACACTAACACCCTAACAACAAAAACCACTAAACCCCAACAAGAAACAACCCTAAACCCCTAACAACAAACACTAACCCCCTAACAATAAACAACACTAAACCCCTAACAAGAAACTACCCTAACCCCGTAACAACAAACAACACTAACCCCGTAACAACAAACAACCCTAACCCCCAAACAACAAACAACCCTAACCCCCTAACAACAAACAATCCTAACCCCCGAACAACCAACAACACTAACCCCGTAACCACAGTATACACTAACACCCTAACAACAAAAACCACTAAACCCCTACAAGAAACAACCCTAAACCCCTAACAACAAACAACACTAACCCCCTAACAACAAACAACCCTAACCAAACAACAAACAAACCTAAACCACTAACAACAAACAACACTATCACGCGAACAACAAACAACGCTAACCCCCTAACAACAAACAACACTAACACCCTAACAACAAAAACCAATAAACCCCAACAAGAAACAACCCTAAAACCCTAACAACAAACAACACTAACCCCCTAACAACAAACAACCCTAACCAAACAACAAACAAACCTAACCCACTAACAACAAACAACACTAACACCGGAACAACAAACAACCCTAACCCCCTAACAACAAACAACACTAACACCCTAACAACAAACAACCCTAACCCCCTAACAACAAACAACACTAACCCCATAACAACAAACAACATTAAACCTCTAACATCAAAGAACACTAACACCCTAACAACAAACAACCCTTACCCCCTAACAACAAACACTAACCCCCAAACAACAAACAACCCTAAAACCCTAAAAGCAAACAACACTAAACCCCTAAAAACAAACAACACTAAGCCCCTAACAACAATCAACACTAACACCCGAACAACAAACACCACTAAACCCCAACAAGAAACAACCCTAAGCCCCTAACAACAAACAACACTAACCCCCTAACAAGAAACAACCCTAAACCCCTAACAACAAACAACACTAACCCCCTAACAACAAACAACACTAACACCCTAACAACAACCAACCCTAACCCCCTAAGAACAAACAACACTAATGCCCTAAGAAGAAACAACTCTAACCCCCAGCAACGAACAATACTAACCCCCTAACAACACAAAACCTAACCTCTTATCAACAAACAACCCTAACCCACTAACAACAAACAACCCTAACACCCTAACAACAAACAACACTAACCCCCTAACAACAAACAACCCTAAACCCCTAACATCAAAGAACACTAACACCCTAACAACAAACAATCCTAGCCCCCTAACAACAAACACTAACCCCCAAACAACAAACAACCCTAACCCCTAAAAACCAAAAACACTAACCCACTAACAACAAACAACCCTAACCCACTAACAACAAACAACCCTAACCCCCTAACAACAAACAACCCTAAACCCCTATCATCAAACAACACTAACCTCCTAACCACAATAAACACTAACACCCGAACAACAAAAACCACTATACCCCAACAAGAAACAACCCTAAACCCCTAACAACAAACAACACTAACACCCTAACAACAAAAACCACTAAACCCCAACAAGAAACAACCCTAAAACCCTAACAACAAACAACACTAACCCCCTAACAACAAACAACCCTAACCAAACAACAAACAAACCTAACCCACTAACAACAAACAACACTAACACCCGAACAACAAACAACGCTAACCCCCTAACAACAAACAACACTAACACTCTAACAACAAACAACCCTAGCCCCCTAACAACAAACAACACTAACCCCATAACAACAAACAACCCTAAACCCCTAACATCAAAGAACACTAACACCCTAACAACAAACAACCCTAAAACCCTAAAAGCAAACAACACTAAACCCCTAAAAACAAACAACACTAAGCCCCTAACAACAAACAACACTAACACCCGAACAACAAACACCACTGAACCCCAACAAGAAACAACCCTAAGCCCCTAACAACAAACAACACTAACCCCCTAACAACAAACAACACTAACACCCTAACAACAACCAACCCTAACCCCCTAAGAACAAACAACACTAATGCCCTAAGGAGAAACAACACTAACCCCCAGCAACGAACAATACTAACACCCTAAGAACAAAAAACCTAACCTCTTATCAACAAACAACCCTAACCCACTAACAACAAACAACCCTAACACCCTAACAACAAACAACACTAACCCCCTAACAACAAACAACCCTAAACCCCTAACATCAAAGAACACTAACACCCTAACAACAAACAACCCTAACCCCCTAACAACAAACACTAACCCCCAAACAACAAACAACCCTAACCCCTAAAAACCAAAAACACTAACGCACTAACAACAAACAACCCTAACAAACTAACAACAAACAACCCTAACACCCTAACAACAAACAACACTAACCCCCTAACAACAAACAACCCTAAACCCCTAACATCAAACAACACTAACCCTCTAACAACACAAAACACGAACACCCTAACAACAAACAACACTAAAACCCTAACAACAAAAACCACTAAACCCCAACAAGAAACAACCCTAAACCCCTAACAACAAACACTAACCCCCTAACAACAAACAACACTAAACCCCTAACAAAAACTACCCTAACCCCGTAACAACAAACAACACTAACCTGGTAACAAAAAACAACCCTAACCCCCAAAGAACAAACAACCCTAACCCCCTAACAACAAACAATCCTAACCCCCGAACAACGAACAACACTAACCCCCTAACCACAATAAACACTAACACCCAAACAACAAAAACCACTAAACCCCAACAAGAAACAACCCTAAACCCCTAACAACAAACAACACTAACCCCCTAACAACAAACAACCCTAACCAAACAACAAACAAACCTAAACCACTAACAACAAACAACACTATCACGCGAACAACAAACAACGCTAACCCCCTAACAACAAACAACACTAACACCCGAACAACAAAAACCAATAAACCCCAACAAGAAACAACCCTAAAACCCTAACAACAAACAACACTAACCCCCTAACAACAAACAACCCTAACCAAACAACAAACAAACCTAACCCACTAACAACAAACAACACTAACACCGGAACAACAAACAACCCTAACCCCCTAACAACAAACAACACTAACACCCTAACAACAAACAACCCTAACCCCCTAACAACAAACAACACTAACCCCATAACAACAAACAACCTTAAACCCCTAACATCAAAGAACACTAACACCCTAACAACAAACAACCCTAACCCCCTAACAACAAACACTAACCCCCAAACAACAAACAACCCTAAAACCCTAAAAGCAAACAACACTAAACCCCTAAAAACAAACAACACTAAGCCCCTAACAACAAACAACACTAACACCCGAACAACAAACACCACTAAACCCCAACAAGAAACAACCCTAAGCCCCTAACAACAAACAACACTAACCCCCTAACAAGAAACAACCCTAAACCCCTAACAACAAACAACACTAACCCCCTAACAACAAACAACACTAACACCCTAACAACAACCAACCCTAACCCCCTAAGAACAAACAACACTAATGCCCTAAGAAGAAACAACACTAACCCCCAGCAACGAACAATACTAACCCCCTAACAACACAAAACCTAACCTCTTATCAACAAACAACCCTAACACACTAACAACAAACAACCCTAACACCCTAACAACAAACAACACTAACCCCCTAACAACAAACAACCCTAAACCCCTAACATCAAAGAACACTAACACCCTAACAAAAAACAATCCTAGCCCCCTAACAACAAACACTAACCCCCAAACAACAAACAACCCTAACCCCTAAAAACCAAAAACACTAACCCACTAACAACAAACAACCCTAACCCACTAACAACAAACAACCCTAACCCCCTAACAACAAACAACCCTAAACCCCTATCATCAAACAACACTAACCTCCTAAGCACAATAAACACTAACACCCGAACAACAAAAACCACTATACCCCAACAAGAAACAACCCTAAACCCTAACAACAAACAACACTAACACCCTAACAACAAAAACCACTAAACCCCAACAAGAAACAACCCTAAAACCCTAACAACAAACAACACTAACCCCCTAACAACAAACAACCCTAACCAAACAACAAACAAACCTAACCCACTAACAACAAACAACACTAACACCCGAACAACAAACAACCCTAACCCCCTAACAACAAACAACACTAACACCCTAACAACAAACAACCCTAACCCCCTAACAACAAACAACACTAACCCCATAACAACAAACAACCCTAAACCCCTAACATCAAAGAACACTAACACCCTAACAACAAACAACCCTAACTCCCTAACAACAAACACTAACCCCCAAACAACAAACAACCCTAAAACCCTAAAAGCAAACAACACTAAACCCCTAAAAACAAACAACACTAAGCCCCTAACAACAAACAACACTAACACCCGAACAACAAACACCACTAAACCCCAACAAGAAACAACCCTAAGCCCCTAACAACAAACAACACTAACCCCCTAACAAAAAACAACCCTAAACCCCTAACAACAAACAACACTAACACCCTAACAACAAACACTAACCCCCACACAACAAACAACCCTAAAACCCTAAAAGCAAACAACACTAAACCCCTAAAAACAAACAACACTAAGCCCCTAACAACAAACAACACTCACACCCGAACAACAAACACCACTGAACCCCAACAAGAAACAACCCTAAGCCCCTAACAACAAACAACACTAACCCCCTAACAACAAACAACACTAACACCCTAACAACAACCAACTCTAACCCCCTAAGAACAAACAACACTAACGCCCTAAGGAGAAACAACACTAACCCCCAGCAACGAACAATACTAACACCCTAAGAACACAAAACCTAACCTCTTATCAACAAACAACCCTAACCCACTAACAACAAACAACCCTAACACCCTAACAACAAACAACACTAACCCCCTAACAACAAACAACCCTAAACCCCTAACATCAAAGAACACTAACACCCTAACAACAAACAACCCTAGCCCCCTAACAACAAACACTAACCCCCAAACAACAAACAACCCTAAACCCTAAAAACCAAAAACACTAACCCACTAACAACAAACAACCCTAACCCACTAACAACAAACAACCCTAACCCCGTAACAACAAACAACACTAAACCCCTAACATCAAACAACACTAACCTCCTAACAACACAAAACACTAACACCCTAACAACAAACAACACTAACACCCTAACAACAAAAACCACTAAACCCCAACAAGAAACAACCCTAAACCCGTAACAACAAACACTAACCAACAACAACAAACAACACTAAACCCCTAACAAGAAACTACCCTAACCCCGTAACAACAAACAACACTAACCCCGTAACAACAAACAACCCTAACCCGCAAACAACAAACAACCCTAACCCCCTAACAACAAACAATCCTAACCCCTGAACAACCAACAACACTAAACCCCTAACCACAGTATACACTAACACCCTAACAACAAAAACCACTAAACCCCTACAAGAAACAACCCTAACCCCCTAACAACAAACAATCCTAACCCCCGAACAACGAACAACACTAACCCCCTAACCACAATAAACACTAACACCCAAACAACAAAAACCACTAAACCCCAACAAGAAACAACTCTAAACCCCTAACAACAAACAACACTAACCCCCTAACAACAAACAACCCTAACCAAACAACAAACAAACCTAAACCACTAACAACAAACAACACTATCACGCGAACAACAAACAACCCTAACCCCCTAACAACAAACAACACTAACACCCTAACAACAAAAACCAATAAACCCCAACAAGAAACAACCCTAAAACCCTAACAACAAACAACACTAACCCCCTAACAACAAACAACCCTAACCAAACAACAAACAAACCTAACCCACTAACAACAAACAACACTAACACCCTAACAACAAACAACCCTAACCCCCTAACAACAAACAACACTAACACCCTAACAACAAACAACCCTAGCCCCCTAACAACAAACAACACTAACCCCATAACAACAAACAACCCTAAACCCCTAACATCAAAGAACACTAACACCCTAACAACAAACAACCCTAACCCCCTAACAACAAACACTAACAACCAAACAACAAACAACCCTAAAACCCTAAAAGCAAACAACACTAAACCCCTAAAAACAAACAACACTAAGCCCCTAACAACAAACAACACTAACACCCGAACAACAAACACCACTGAACCCCAACAAGAAACAACCCTAAGCCCCTAACAACAAACAACACTAACCCCCTAACAACAAACAACCCTAAACCCCTAACATCAAACAACACTAACCCTCTAACAACACAAAACACGAACACCCTAACAACAAACAACACTAAAACCCTAACAACAAAAACCACTAAACCCCAACAAGAAACAACCCTAAACCCCTAACAACAAACACTAACCCCCTAACAACAAACAACACTAAACCCCTAACAAGAAACTACCCTAACCCCGTAACAACAAACAACACTAACCTGGTAACAAAAAACAACCCTAACCCCCAAAGAACAAACAACCCTAACCCCCTAACAACAAACAATCCTAACCCCCGAACAACGAACAACACTAACCCCCTAACCACAATAAACACTAACACCCAAACAACAAAAACCACTAAACCCCAACAAGAAACAACCCTAAACCCCTAACAACAAACAACACTAACCCCCTAACAACAAACAACCCTAACCAAACAACAAACAAACCTAAACCACTAACAACAAACAACACTATCACGCGAACAACAAACAACGCTAACCCCCTAACAACAAACAACACTAACACCCGAACAACAAAAACCAATAAACCCCAACAAGAAACAACCCTAAAACCCTAACAACAAACAACACTAACCCCCTAACAACAAACAACCCTAACCAAACAACAAACAAACCTAACCCACTAACAACAAACAACACTAACACCGGAACAACAAACAACCCTAACCCCCTAACAACAAACAACACTAACACCCTAACAACAAACAACCCTAACCCCCTAACAACAAACAACACTAACCCCATAACAACAAACAACCTTAAACCCCTAACATCAAAGAACACTAACACCCTAACAACAAACAACCCTAACCCCCTAACAACAAACACTAACCCCCAAACAACAAACAACCCTAAAACCCTAAAAGCAAACAACACTAAACCCCTAAAAACAAACAACACTAAGCCCCTAACAACAAACAACACTAACACCCGAACAACAAACACCACTAAACCCCAACAAGAAACAACCCTAAGCCCCTAACAACAAACAACACTAACCCCCTAACAAGAAACAACCCTAAACCCCTAACAACAAACAACACTAACCCCCTAACAACAAACAACACTAACACCCTAACAACAACCAACCCTAACCCCCTAAGAACAAACAACACTAATGCCCTAAGAAGAAACAACACTAACCCCCAGCAACGAACAATACTAACCCCCTAACAACACAAAACCTAACCTCTTATCAACAAACAACCCTAACACACTAACAACAAACAACCCTAACACCCTAACAACAAACAACACTAACCCCCTAACAACAAACAACCCTAAACCCCTAACATCAAAGAACACTAACACCCTAACAACAAACAATCCTAGCCCCCTAACAACAAACACTAACCCCCAAACAACAAACAACCCTAACCCCTAAAAACCAAAAACACTAACCCACTAACAACAAACAACCCTAACCCACTAACAACAAACAACCCTAACCCCCTAACAACAAACAACCCTAAACCCCTATCATCAAACAACACTAACCTCCTAACCACAATAAACACTAACACCCGAACAACAAAAACCACTATACCCCAACAAGAAACAACCCTAAACCCTAACAACAAACAACACTAACACCCTAACAACAAAAACCACTAAACCCCAACAAGAAACAACCCTAAAACCCTAACAACAAACAACACTAACCCCCTAACAACAAACAACCCTAACCAAACAACAAACAAACCTAACCCACTAACAACAAACAACACTAACACCCGAACAACAAACAACCCTAACCCCCTAACAACAAACAACACTAACACCCTAACAACAAACAACCCTAACCCCCTAACAACAAACAACACTAACCCCATAACAACAAACAACCCTAAACCCCTAACATCAAAGAACACTAACACCCTAACAACAAACAACCCTAACTCCCTAACAACAAACACTAACCCCCAAACAACAAACAACCCTAAAACCCTAAAAGCAAACAACACTAAACCCCTAAAAACAAACAACACTAAGCCCCTAACAACAAACAACACTAACACCCGAACAACAAACACCACTAAACCCCAACAAGAAACAACCCTAAGCCCCTAACAACAAACAACACTAACCCCCTAACAAAAAACAACCCTAAACCCCTAACAACAAACAACACTAACACCCTAACAACAAACACTAACCCCCACACAACAAACAACCCTAAAACCCTAAAAGCAAACAACACTAAACCCCTAAAAACAAACAACACTAAGCCCCTAACAACAAACAACACTCACACCCGAACAACAAACACCACTGAACCCCAACAAGAAACAACCCTAAGCCCCTAACAACAAACAACACTAACCCCCTAACAACAAACAACACTAACACCCTAACAACAACCAACTCTAACCCCCTAAGAACAAACAACACTAACGCCCTAAGGAGAAACAACACTAACCCCCAGCAACGAACAATACTAACACCCTAAGAACACAAAACCTAACCTCTTATCAACAAACAACCCTAACCCACTAACAACAAACAACCCTAACACCCTAACAACAAACAACACTAACCCCCTAACAACAAACAACCCTAAACCCCTAACATCAAAGAACACTAACACCCTAACAACAAACAACCCTAGCCCCCTAACAACAAACACTAACCCCCAAACAACAAACAACCCTAAACCCTAAAAACCAAAAACACTAACCCACTAACAACAAACAACCCTAACCCACTAACAACAAACAACCCTAACCCCGTAACAACAAACAACACTAAACCCCTAACATCAAACAACACTAACCTCCTAACAACACAAAACACTAACACCCTAACAACAAACAACACTAACACCCTAACAACAAAAACCACTAAACCCCAACAAGAAACAACCCTAAACCCGTAACAACAAACACTAACCAACAACAACAAACAACACTAAACCCCTAACAAGAAACTACCCTAACCCCGTAACAACAAACAACACTAACCCCGTAACAACAAACAACCCTAACCCGCAAACAACAAACAACCCTAACCCCCTAACAACAAACAATCCTAACCCCCGAACAACGAACAACACTAACCCCCTAACCACAATAAACACTAACACCCAAACAACAAAAACCACTAAACCCCAACAAGAAACAACTCTAAACCCCTAACAACAAACAACACTAACCCCCTAACAACAAACAACCCTAACCAAACAACAAACAAACCTAAACCACTAACAACAAACAACACTATCACGCGAACAACAAACAACCCTAACCCCCTAACAACAAACAACACTAACACCCTAACAACAAAAACCAATAAACCCCAACAAGAAACAACCCTAAAACCCTAACAACAAACAACACTAACCCCCTAACAACAAACAACCCTAACCAAACAACAAACAAACCTAACCCACTAACAACAAACAACACTAACACCCTAACAACAAACAACCCTAACCCCCTAACAACAAACAACACTAACACCCTAACAACAAACAACCCTAGCCCCCTAACAACAAACAACACTAACCCCATAACAACAAACAACCCTAAACCCCTAACATCAAAGAACACTAACACCCTAACAACAAACAACCCTAACCCCCTAACAACAAACACTAACAACCAAACAACAAACAACCCTAAAACCCTAAAAGCAAACAACACTAAACCCCTAAAAACAAACAACACTAAGCCCCTAACAACAAACAACACTAACACCCGAACAACAAACACCACTGAACCCCAACAAGAAACAACCCTAAGCCCCTAACAACAAACAACACTAACCCCCTAACAACAAACAACACTAACACCCTAACAACAACCAACCCTAACCCCCTAAGAACAAACAACACTAATGCCCTAAGGAGAAACAACACTAACCCCCAGCAACGAACAATACTAACACCCTAAGAACACAAAACCTAACCTCTTATCAACAAACAACCCTAACCCACTAACAACAAACAACCCTAACACCCTAACAACAAACAACACTAACCCCCTAACAACAAACAACCCTAAACCCCTAACATCAAAGAACACTAACACCCTAACAACAAACAACCCTAACCCCCTAACAACAAACACTAACCCCCAAACAACAAACAACCCTAACCCCTAAAAACCAAAAACACTAACGCACTAACAACAAACAACCCTAACAAACTAACAACAAACAACCCTAACACCCTAACAACAAACAACACTAACCCCCTAACAACAAACAACCCTAAACCCCTAACATCAAACAACACTAACCCTCTAACAACACAAAACACTAGCACCCTAACAACAAACAACACTAAAACCCTAACAACAAAAACCACTAAACCCCAACAAGAAACAACCCTAAACCCCTAACAACAAACACTAACCCCCTAACAACAAACAACACTAAACCCCTAACAAGAAACTACCCTAACCCCGTAACAACAAACAACACTAACCTGGTAACAAAAAACAACCCTAACCCCCAAACAACAAACAACCCTAACCCCCTAACAACAAACAATCCTAACCCCCGAACAACGAACAACACTAACCCCCTAACCACAATAAACACTAACACCCAAACAACAAAAACCACTAAACCCCAACAAGAAACAACCCTAAACCCCTAACAACAAACAACACTAACCCCCTAACAACAAACAACCCTAACCAAACAACAAACAAACCTAAACCACTAACAACAAACAACACTATCACGCGAACAACAAACAACGCTAACCCCCTAACAACAAACAACACTAACACCCTAACAACAAAAACCAATAAACCCCAACAAGAAACAACCCTAAAACCCTAACAACAAACAACACTAACCCCCTAACAACAAACAACCCTAACCAAACAACAAACAAACCTAACCCACTAACAACAAACAACACTAACACCGGAACAACAAACAACCCTAACCCCCTAACAACAAACAACACTAACACCCTAACAACAAACAACCCTAACCCCCTAACAACAAACAACACTAACCCCATAACAACAAACAACCTTAAACCCCTAACATCAAAGAACACTAACACCCTAACAACAAACAACCCTAACCCCCTAACAACAAACACTAACCCCCAAACAACAAACAACCCTAAAACCCTAAAAGCAAACAACACTAAACCCCTAAAAACAAACAACACTAAGCCCCTAACAAAAAACAACACTAACACCCGAACAACAAACACCACTAAACCCCAACAAGAAACAACCCTAAGCCCCTAACAACAAACAACACTAACCCCCTAACAAGAAACAACCCTAAACCCCTAACAACAAACAACACTAACCCCCTAACAACAAACAACACTAACACCCTAACAACAACCAACCCTAACCCCCTAAGAACAAGCAACACTAATGCCCTAAGAAGAAACAACACTAACCCCCAGCAACGAACAATACTAACACCCTAACAACACAAAACCTAACCTCTTATCAACAAACAACCCTAACACACTAACAACAAACAACCCTAACACCCTAACAACAAACAACACTAACCCCCTAACAACAAACAACCCTAAACCCCTAACATAAAACAACACTAACCCTCTAACAACACAAAACACTAACACCCTAACAACAAACAACACTAAAACCCTAACAACAAAAACCACTAAACCCCAACAAGAAACAACCCTAAACCCCTAACAACAAACACTAACCCCCTAACAACAAACAACACTAAACCCCTAACAAGAAACTACCCTAACCCCGTAACAACAAACAACACTAACCTGGTAACAAAAAACAACCCTAACCCCCAAACAACAAACAACCCTAACCCCCTAACAACAAACAATCCTAACCCCCGAACAACGAACAACACTAACCCCCTAACCACAATAAACACTAACACCCAAACAACAAAAACCACTAAACCCCAACAAGAAACAACCCTAAACCCCTAACAACAAACAACACTAACCCCCTAACAACAAAGAACCCTAACCAAACAACAAACAAACCTAAACCACTAACAACAAACAACACTATCACGCGAACAACAAACAACGCTAACCCCCTAACAACAAACAACACTAACACCCTAACAACAAAAACCAATAAACCCCAACAAGAAACAACCCTAAAACCCTAACAACAAACAACACTAACCCCCTAACAACAAACAACCCTAACCAAACAACAAACAAACCTAACCCACTAACAACAAACAACACTAACACCGGAACAACAAACAACCCTAACCCCCTAACAACAAACAACACTAACACCCTAACAACAAACAACCCTAACCCCCTAACAACAAACAACACTAACCCCATAACAACAAACAACCTTAAACCCCTAACATCAAAGAACACTAACACCCTAACAACAAACAACCCTAACCCCCAACAACAAACACTAACCCCCAAACAACAAACAACCCTAAAACCCTAAAAGCAAACAACACTAAACCCCTAAAAACAAACAACACTAAGCCCCTAACAACAAACAACACTAACACCCGAACAACAAACACCACTAAACCCCAACAAGAAACAACCCTAAGCCCCTAACAACAAACAACACTAACCCCCTAACAAGAAACAACCCTAAACCCCTAACAACAAACAACACTAACCCCCTAACAACAAACAACACTAACACCCTAACAACAACCAACCCTAACCCCCTAAGAACAAACAACACTAATGCCCTAAGAAGAAACAACACTAACCCCCAGCAACGAACAATACTAACACCCTAACAACACAAAACCTAACCTCTTATCAACAAACAACCCTAACACACTAACAACAAACAACCCTAACACCCTAACAACAAACAACACTAACCCCCTAACAACAAACAACCCTAAACCCCTAACATCAAAGAACACTAACACCCTAACAACAAACAATCCTAGCCCCCTAACAACAAACACTAACCCCCAAACAACAAACAACCCTAACCCCTAAAAACCAAAAACACTAACCCACTAACAACAAACAACCCTAACCCACTAACAACAAACAACCCTAACCCCCTAACAACAAACAACCCTAAACCCCTATCATCAAACAACACTAACCTCCTAACCACAATAAACACTAACACCCGAACAACAAAAACCACTATACCCCAACAAGAAACAACCCTAAACCCCTAACAACAAACAACACTAACACCCTAACAACAAAAACCACTAAACCCCAACAAGAAACAACCCTAAAACCCTAACAACAAACAACACTAACCCCCTAACAACAAACAACCCTAACCAAACAACAAACAAACCTAACCCACTAACAACAAACAACACTAACACCCGAACAACAAACAACCCTAACCCCCTAACAACAAACAACACTAACACCCTAACAACAAACAACCCTAAACCCCTAACATCAAAGAACACTAACCCACTAACAACAAACAACCCTAACCCACTAACAAACAACCCTAACAACCTAACAACAAACAACACTAACCCCCTAACAACAAACAACCCTAAACCCCTAACATCAAACAACACTAACCCCCTAACAACAAACAACACTAACACCCTAACAACAAACAACACTAACCCCCTAACAACAAACAACCCTAACCAAACAACAAACAAACCTAACCCACTAACAACAAACAACACTAACACCCTAACAACAAACAACCCTAACCCCTAACAACAAACAACACTAACACCCTAACAACAAACAACACTAACACCCTAACAACAAGAACCACTAAACCCCAACAAGGAACAACCCTAAAACCCTAACAACAAACACTATCCCCCTAACAATAAACAACACTAAACCCCTAACAAGAAACTACCCTAACCCCGTAACAACAAACAACTCTAACCCCGTAACAACAAACAACCCTAACCCCCAAACAACAAACAACCCTAACCCCCTAACAACAAACAATCCTAACCCCCGAACAACCAACAACACTAAACCCCTAACCACAGTATACACTAACAGCCTAACAACAAAAACCACTAAACCCCTACAAGAAACAACCCTAAACCCCTAACAACAAACAACACTAACCCCCTAACAACAAACAACCCTAACCAAACAACAAAAAACCCTAACCCACTAACAACAAACAACACTAACAACCTAACAACAAACAACCCTAACCCCCTAACAACAAACAACAGTAACACCCTAACCAGAAACAACCCTAACACCCTAACAACAAACAACACTAACCCCCAACAACAAACAACCCTAAACCCGTAATATCAAACAACACTAACACCCTAACAACAAACAACACAAATCCCCTAACAACAAACACTAACCCCCAAACAACCCTAACCCCTAAAAACCAAAAACACTAACCCACTAACAACAAACAACCCTAAACCACTAAAAACAAACAACCCTAACACCCTAACAAGAAACAACACTAAAACTCTAACAACAAACAACCCTAAACCCCTAACATCAAACAACACTAACCCCCTAACAACACAAAACACTAACACCCTAACAACAAACAACACTAACACCCTAACAACAAAAACCACTAAACCCCAACAAGAAACAACCCTAAACCCCTAACAACAAACACTAACCCCCTAACAACAAACAACACTAAACCCCTAACAAGAAACTACCCTAACCCCGTAACAACAAACAACACTAACCCGGTAACAACAAACAACTCTAACCCCCAAACAACAAACAACCCTAACCCCCTAAAAACAAACAATCCTAACCCCCGAACAACGAACAACACTAACCCCCTAACCACAATAAACACTAACACCCGAACAACAAAAACCACTACATTCCAACAAGAAACAACCCTAAACCCCTAACAGCAAACAACACTAACACCCTAACAACAAAAACCACTAAACCCCAACAGGAAACAACCCTAAAACCCTAACAACAAACAACCCTAACCCCCTAACAACAAACAACCCTAACCAAACAACAAACAACCCTAACCCTCTAACAACAAACAACTCTAACCCCATAACAACAAACAAAACTAAACCCCTAACATCAAAGAACACTAACACCCTAACAACAAACAACCCTAACCCCCTAACAACAAACACTAACCCCCAAACAACAAACAACCCTAAAACCCTAAAAGCAAACAACACTAAACCGCTAAAAACAAACAACACTAAGCCCCTAACAACAAACAACACTAACACCCTAACAACAAACAACCGTAACCCCTAACAACAAACAACACTAACACCCTAACAACAAACAACACTAACACCCTAACAACAAGAATCACTAAACCCCAACAAGGAACAACCCTAAAACCCTAACAACAAACACTAACCCCCTAACAATAAACAACACTAAACCCCTAACAAGAAACTACCCTAACCCCGTAACAACAAACAACACTAACCCCGTAAAACAAACAACCCTAACCCCCAAACAACAAACAACCCTAACCCCCTAACAACAAACAATCCTAACCCCCGAACAACCAACAACACTAACCCCCTAACCACAGTATACACTAAGAGCCTAACAACAAAAAACACTAAACCCCTACAAGAAACAACCCTAAACCCCTAACAACAAACAACACTAACCCCCTAAAAACAAACAACCCTAACCAAACAACAAAAAAACCTAACCCACTAACAACAAACAACACTAACAACCTAACAACAAACAACCCTAACCCCCTAACAACAAACAACAGTAACACCCTAACCAGAAACAACCCTAACCCCCTAACAACAAACAACACTAACCCCCAACAACAAACAACCCTAAACCCCTAACATCAAACAACACTAACACCCTAACAGCAAACAACACAAATCCCCTAACAACAAACACTAACCCCCAAACAACAAACAACCCTAACCCCTAAAAACCAAAAACACTAACCCACTAACAACAAACAACTCTAAACCACTAAAAGCAAACAACCCTAACACCCTATCAAGAAACAACACTAAAACTCCAACAACAAACAACCCTAAACCCCTAACATCAAACAACACTAACCCCCTAACAACAAAAAACACTAACACCCTAACAACAAACAACACTAACACCCAAACAACAAAAAACACTAAACCCCAACAAGAAACAACCCTAAACCCCTAACAACAAACACTAACCCCCTAAGAACAAACAACACTAAACCCCTAACAAGAAACTACCCTAACCCCGTAACAACAAACAACACTAACCCGGTAACAACAAACAACCCTAACCCCCAAACAACAAACAACCCTAACCCCCTAAAAACAAACAATCCTACCCCCGAACAACGAACAACACTAACCCCCTAACCACAATAAACACTAACACCCGAACAACAAAAACCACTATACCCCAACAAGAAACAAACCTAAACCCCTAACAACAAACAACACTAACACCCTAACAACAAAAACCACTAAACCCCAACAAGAAACAACCCTAAAACCCTAACAACAAACAACACTAACCCCCTAACAACAAACAACACTAACACCCTAACAACAACAACCCTAACCCCCTGGCAACAAACAACACTAACCCCCTAACAACAAACAACCCTAAACCCCTAACATCAAAGAACACTAACACCCTAAAAACAAACAACCCTAACTCCCTAACAACAAACACTAACCCCCAAACAACAAACAACCCTAAAACCCTAAAAGCAAACAACACTAAACCCCTAAAAACAAACAACACTAAGCCCCTAACAACAAACAACACTAACACCCGAACAACAAACACCACTAAACCCCAACAAGAAACAACCCTAAGCCCCTAACAACAAACAACACTAACCCCCTAACAAGAAACAACCCTAAACCCCTAACAACAAACAACACTAACCCCCTAACAACAAACAACACTAACACCCTAACAACAACCAACCCTAACCCCCTAAGAACAAACAACACTAACGCCCTAAGAAGAAACAACACTAACCCCCAGCAACGAACGATACTAACCCCCTAAGAACACAAAACCTAACCTCTTATCAACAAACAACCCTAACCCACTAACAACAAACAACCCTAACACCCTAACAACAAACAACACTAACCCCCTAACAACAAACAACCCTAAACCCCTAACATCAAAGAACACTAACACCCTAACAACAAACAACCCTAGCCCCCTAACAACAAACACTAACCCCCAAACAACAAACAACCCTAACCCCTAAAAACCAAAAACACTAACCCACTAACAACAAACAAACCTAACCAACTAACAACAAACAACCCTAACCCCGTAACAACAAACAACCCTAAACCCCTAACATCAAACAACACTAACCTCCTAACAACACAAAACACTAACACCCTAACAACAAACAACACTAACACCCTAACAACAAAAACCACTAAACCCCAACAAGAAACAACCCTAAACCCCTAACAACAAACACTAACCCCCTAACAATAAACAACACTAAACCCCTAACAAGAAACTACCCTAACCCCGTAACAACAAACAACACTAACCCCGTAACAACAAACAACCCTAACCCCCAAACAACAAACAACCCTAACCCCCTAACAACAAACAATCCTAACCCCCTAACAACCAACAACACTAACCCCGTAACCACAGTATACACTAACACCCTAACAACAAAAACCACTAAACCCCTACAAGAAACAACCCTAAACCCCTAACAACAAACAACACTAACCCCCTAACAACAAACAACCCTAACCAAACAACAAAAAACCCTAACCCAGTAACAACAAACAACACTAACACCCTAACAACAAACAACCCTAACCCCCTAACAACAAACAACACTAACACACTAACCAGAAACAACCCTAACCCCCTAACAACAAACAACACTAACCCCCTAACAACAAACAACCCTAAACCCCTAACATCAAAGAACACTAACACCCTAACAACATACAACCCTAACCCCCTAACAACAAACACAAACCCCCAAACAACAAACAACCCTAACCCCTAAAAACCAAAAACACTAACGCACTAACAACAAACAACCCTAACAAACTAACAACAAACAACCCTAACACCCTAACAACAAACAACACTAACCCCCTAACAACAAACAACCCTAAACCCCTAACATCAAACAACACTAACCCTCTAACAACACAAAACACTAACACCCTAACAACAAACAACACTAAAACCCTAACAACAAAAACCACTAAACCCCAACAAGAAACAACCCTAAACCCCTAACAACAAACACTAACCCCCTAACAACAAACAACACTAAACCCCTAACAAGAAACTACCCTAACCCCGTAACAACAAACAACACTAACCTGGTAACAAAAAACAACCCTAACCCCCAAACAACAAACAACCCTAACCCCCTAACAACAAACAATCCTAAAACCCGAACAACGAACAACACTAACCCCCTAACCACAATAAACACTAACACCCAAACAACAAAAACCACTAAACCCCAACAAGAAACAACCCTAAACCCCTAACAACAAACAACACTAACCCCCTAACAACAAACAACCCTAACCAAACAACAAACAAACCTAAACCACTAAGAACAAACAACACTATCACGCGAACAACAAACAACCCTAACCCCCTAACAACAAACAACACTAACACCCTAACAACAAAAACCAATAAACCCCAACAAGAAACAACCCTAAAACCCTAACAACAAACAACACTAACCCCCTAACAACAAACAACCCTAACCAAACAAGAAACAAACCTAACCCACTAACAACAAACAACACTAACACCCAATCAACAAACAACCCTAACCCCCTAACAACAAACAACACTAACACCCTAACAAGAAACAACCCTAACCCTCTAACAACAAACAACACTAACCCCATAACAACAAACAACCCTAAACCCCTAACATCAAAGAACACTAACCCACTAACAACAAACAACCCTAACCCACTAACAAACAACCCTAACAACCTAACAACAAACAACACTAACCCCCTAACAACAAACAACCCTAAACCCCTAACATCAAACAACACTAACCCCCTAACAACAAACAACACTAACACCCTAACAACAAACAACACTAACCCCCTAACAACAAACAACCCTAACCAAACAACAAACAAACCTAACCCACTAACAACAAACAACACTAACACCCTAACAACAAACAACCCTAACCCCTAACAACAAACAACACTAACACCCTAACAACAAACAACACTAACACCCTAACAACAAGAACCACTAAACCCCAACAAGGAACAACCCTAAAACCCTAACAACAAACACTATCCCCCTAACAATAAACAACACTAAACCCCTAACAAGAAACTACCCTAACCCCGTAACAACAAACAACTCTAACCCCGTAACAACAAACAACCCTAACCCCCAAACAACAAACAACCCTAACCCCCTAACAACAAACAATCCTAACCCCCGAACAACCAACAACACTAAACCCCTAACCACAGTATACACTAACAGCCTAACAACAAAAACCACTAAACCCCTACAAGAAACAACCCTAAACCCCTAACAACAAACAACACTAACCCCCTAACAACAAACAACCCTAACCAAACAACAAAAAACCCTAACCCACTAACAACAAACAACACTAACAACCTAACAACAAACAACCCTAACCCCCTAACAACAAACAACAGTAACACCCTAACCAGAAACAACCCTAACACCCTAACAACAAACAACACTAACCCCCAACAACAAACAACCCTAAACCCGTAATATCAAACAACACTAACACCCTAACAACAAACAACACAAATCCCCTAACAACAAACACTAACCCCCAAACAACCCTAACCCCTAAAAACCAAAAACACTAACCCACTAACAACAAACAACCCTAAACCACTAAAAACAAACAACCCTAACACCCTAACAAGAAACAACACTAAAACTCTAACAACAAACAACCCTAAACCCCTAACATCAAACAACACTAACCCCCTAACAACACAAAACACTAACACCCTAACAACAAACAACACTAACACCCTAACAACAAAAACCACTAAACCCCAACAAGAAACAACCCTAAACCCCTAACAACAAACACTAACCCCCTAACAACAAACAACACTAAACCCCTAACAAGAAACTACCCTAACCCCGTAACAACAAACAACACTAACCCGGTAACAACAAACAACTCTAACCCCCAAACAACAAACAACCCTAACCCCCTAAAAACAAACAATCCTAACCCCCGAACAACGAACAACACTAACCCCCTAACCACAATAAACACTAACACCCGAACAACAAAAACCACTACATTCCAACAAGAAACAACCCTAAACCCCTAACAGCAAACAACACTAACACCCTAACAACAAAAACCACTAAACCCCAACAGGAAACAACCCTAAAACCCTAACAACAAACAACCCTAACCCCCTAACAACAAACAACCCTAACCAAACAACAAACAACCCTAACCCTCTAACAACAAACAACTCTAACCCCATAACAACAAACAAAACTAAACCCCTAACATCAAAGAACACTAACACCCTAACAACAAACAACCCTAACCCCCTAACAACAAACACTAACCCCCAAACAACAAACAACCCTAAAACCCTAAAAGCAAACAACACTAAACCGCTAAAAACAAACAACACTAAGCCCCTAACAACAAACAACACTAACACCCTAACAACAAACAACCGTAACCCCTAACAACAAACAACACTAACACCCTAACAACAAACAACACTAACACCCTAACAACAAGAATCACTAAACCCCAACAAGGAACAACCCTAAAACCCTAACAACAAACACTAACCCCCTAACAATAAACAACACTAAACCCCTAACAAGAAACTACCCTAACCCCGTAACAACAAACAACACTAACCCCGTAAAACAAACAACCCTAACCCCCAAACAACAAACAACCCTAACCCCCTAACAACAAACAATCCTAACCCCCGAACAACCAACAACACTAACCCCCTAACCACAGTATACACTAAGAGCCTAACAACAAAAAACACTAAACCCCTACAAGAAACAACCCTAAACCCCTAACAACAAACAACACTAACCCCCTAAAAACAAACAACCCTAACCAAACAACAAAAAAACCTAACCCACTAACAACAAACAACACTAACAACCTAACAACAAACAACCCTAACCCCCTAACAACAAACAACAGTAACACCCTAACCAGAAACAACCCTAACCCCCTAACAACAAACAACACTAACCCCCAACAACAAACAACCCTAAACCCCTAACATCAAACAACACTAACACCCTAACAGCAAACAACACAAATCCCCTAACAACAAACACTAACCCCCAAACAACAAACAACCCTAACCCCTAAAAACCAAAAACACTAACCCACTAACAACAAACAACTCTAAACCACTAAAAGCAAACAACCCTAACACCCTATCAAGAAACAACACTAAAACTCCAACAACAAACAACCCTAAACCCCTAACATCAAACAACACTAACCCCCTAACAACAAAAAACACTAACACCCTAACAACAAACAACACTAACACCCAAACAACAAAAAACACTAAACCCCAACAAGAAACAACCCTAAACCCCTAACAACAAACACTAACCCCCTAAGAACAAACAACACTAAACCCCTAACAAGAAACTACCCTAACCCCGTAACAACAAACAACACTAACCCGGTAACAACAAACAACCCTAACCCCCAAACAACAAACAACCCTAACCCCCTAAAAACAAACAATCCTACCCCCGAACAACGAACAACACTAACCCCCTAACCACAATAAACACTAACACCCGAACAACAAAAACCACTATACCCCAACAAGAAACAAACCTAAACCCCTAACAACAAACAACACTAACACCCTAACAACAAAAACCACTAAACCCCAACAAGAAACAACCCTAAAACCCTAACAACAAACAACACTAACCCCCTAACAACAAACAACACTAACACCCTAACAACAACAACCCTAACCCCCTGGCAACAAACAACACTAACCCCCTAACAACAAACAACCCTAAACCCCTAACATCAAAGAACACTAACACCCTAAAAACAAACAACCCTAACTCCCTAACAACAAACACTAACCCCCAAACAACAAACAACCCTAAAACCCTAAAAGCAAACAACACTAAACCCCTAAATACAAACAACACTAAGCCCCTAACAACAAACAACACTAACACCCGAACAACAAACACCACTAAACCCCAACAAGAAACAACCCTAAGCCCCTAACAACAAACAACACTAACCCCCTAACAAGAAACAACCCTAAACCCCTAACAACAAACAACACTAACCCCCTAACAACAAACAACACTAACACCCTAACAACAACCAACCCTAACCCCCTAAGAACAAACAACACTAACGCCCTAAGAAGAAACAACACTAACCCCCAGCAACGAACGATACTAACCCCCTAAGAACACAAAACCTAACCTCTTATCAACAAACAACCCTAACCCACTAACAACAAACAACCCTAACACCCTAACAACAAACAACACTAACCCCCTAACAACAAACAACCCTAAACCCCTAACATCAAAGAACACTAACACCCTAACAACAAACAACCCTAGCCCCCTAACAACAAACACTAACCCCCAAACAACAAACAACCCTAACCCCTAAAAACCAAAAACACTAACCCACTAACAACAAACAAACCTAACCAACTAACAACAAACAACCCTAACCCCGTAACAACAAACAACCCTAAACCCCTAACATCAAACAACACTAACCTCCTAACAACACAAAACACTAACACCCTAACAACAAACAACACTAACACCCTAACAACAAAAACCACTAAACCCCAACAAGAAACAACCCTAAACCCCTAACAACAAACACTAACCCCCTAACAATAAACAACACTAAACCCCTAACAAGAAACTACCCTAACCCCGTAACAACAAACAACACTAACCCCGTAACAACAAACAACCCTAACCCCCAAACAACAAACAACCCTAACCCCCTAACAACAAACAATCCTAACCCCCTAACAACCAACAACACTAACCCCGTAACCACAGTATACACTAACACCCTAACAACAAAAACCACTAAACCCCTACAAGAAACAACCCTAAACCCCTAACAACAAACAACACTAACCCCCTAACAACAAACAACCCTAACCAAACAACAAAAAACCCTAACCCAGTAACAACAAACAACACTAACACCCTAACAACAAACAACCCTAACCCCCTAACAACAAACAACACTAACACACTAACCAGAAACAACCCTAACCCCCTAACAACAAACAACACTAACCCCCTAACAACAAACAACCCTAAACCCCTAACATCAAAGAACACTAACACCCTAACAACATACAACCCTAACCCCCTAACAACAAACACAAACCCCCAAACAACAAACAACCCTAACCCCTAAAAACCAAAAACACTAACGCACTAACAACAAACAACCCTAACAAACTAACAACAAACAACCCTAACACCCTAACAACAAACAACACTAACCCCCTAACAACAAACAACCCTAAACCCCTAACATCAAACAACACTAACCCTCTAACAACACAAAACACTAACACCCTAACAACAAACAACACTAAAACCCTAACAACAAAAACCACTAAACCCCAACAAGAAACAACCCTAAACCCCTAACAACAAACACTAACCCCCTAACAACAAACAACACTAAACCCCTAACAAGAAACTACCCTAACCCCGTAACAACAAACAACACTAACCTGGTAACAAAAAACAACCCTAACCCCCAAACAACAAACAACCCTAACCCCCTAACAACAAACAATCCTAAAACCCGAACAACGAACAACACTAACCCCCTAACCACAATAAACACTAACACCCAAACAACAAAAACCACTAAACCCCAACAAGAAACAACCCTAAACCCCTAACAACAAACAACACTAACCCCCTAACAACAAACAACCCTAACCAAACAACAAACAAACCTAAACCACTAAGAACAAACAACACTATCACGCGAACAACAAACAACCCTAACCCCCTAACAACAAACAACACTAACACCCTAACAACAAAAACCAATAAACCCCAACAAGAAACAACCCTAAAACCCTAACAACAAACAACACTAACCCCCTAACAACAAACAACCCTAACCAAACAAGAAACAAACCTAACCCACTAACAACAAACAACACTAACACCCAATCAACAAACAACCCTAACCCCCTAACAACAAACAACACTAACACCCTAACAAGAAACAACCCTAACCCTCTAACAACAAACAACACTAACCCCATAACAACAAACAACCTTAAACCCCTAACATCAAAGAACACTAACACCCTAACAACAAACAACCCTAACCCCCTAACAACAAACACTAACCCCCAAACAACAAACAACCCTGAAACCCTAAAAGCAAACAACACTAAACCCCTAAAAACAAACAACACTAAGCCCCTAACAACAAACAACACTAACACCCGAACAACAAACACCACTAAACCCCAACAAGAAACAACCCTAAGCCCCTAACAACAAACAACACTAACCCCCTAAAAAGAAACAACCCTAAACCCCTAACAACAAACAACACTAACCCCCTAACAACAAACAACACTAACACCCTAACAACAACCAACCCTAACCCCCTAAGAACAAACAACACTAATGTCCTAAGAAGAAACAACACTAACCCCCAGCAACGAACAATACTAACCCCCTAACAACACAAAACCTAACCTCTTATCAACAAACAACCCTAACCCGCTAACAACAAACAACCCTAACACCCTAACAACAAACAACACTAACCCCCTAACAACAAACAACCCTAAACCCCTAACATCAAAGAACACTAACACCCTAACAACAAACAACCCTAGCCCCCTAACAACAAACACTAACCCCCAAACAACAAACAACCCTAACCCCTAAAAACCAAAAACACTCACCCACTAACAACAAACAACCCTAACCCACTAACAACAAACAACCCTAACACCCTAACAACAAACAACCCTAACCCCCTAACAACAAACAACCCTAAACCCCTAACATCAAACAAAACTAACCTCCTAACAACACAAAACACTAACACCCTAACAACAAACAACACTAACACCCTAACAACAAAAACCACTAACCCCCAACAAGAAACAACCCTAACACCATAACAACAAACAACACTAACCCCCTAACAACAAACAACCCTAAACCCCTAACATCAAAGAACACTAACACCCTAACAACAAACAACCCTAGCCCCCTAACAACAAACACTAACCCCCAAACAACAAACAACCCTAACCCCTAAAAACCAAAAACACTAACCCACTAACAACAAACAACCCTAACCCACTAACAACAAACAACCCTAACCCCCTAACAACAAACAACCGTAAACCCCTAACATCAAACGACACTAACCTCCTAACAACACAAAACACTAACACCCTAACAACAAACAACACTAACACCCTAACAACAAAAACCACTAAACCCCAACAAGAAACAACCCTAAACCCCTAACAACAAACACTAACCCCCTAACAACAAACAACACTAAACCCCTAACAAGAAACTAACCTAACCCCGTAACAACAAACACTAACCCCGTAACAACAAACAACCCTAACCCCCAAACAACAAACAACCCTAACCCCCTAACAACAAACAATCCTAACCCCCGAACAACCAACAACACTAACCCCCTAACCACAATAAAGACTAACACCCTAACAACAAAAACCACTAAACCCCAACAAGAAACAACCCTAAACCCCTAACAACAAACAACACTAACCCCCTAACAACAAACAACCCTAACCAAACAACAAACAAACCTAACCCACTAACAACAAACAACACTAACACCCTAACAACAAACAACCCTAACCCCTAACAACAAACAACACTAACACCCTAACAACAAACAACCCTAACCCCCTAACAACAAAAAACACTAACCCCCTAACAACAAACAACCCTAAATCCCTAACATCAAAGAACACTAACCCGCTAACAACACAAAAGACTAACACCCTAACAACAAACAACCCTAACCCCTAAAAACCAAAAACACTAACCCACTAACAACAAACAACCCTAACCCCCTAACAACAAACAACACTAACACCCTAACAACAAACAACACTAACCCCCTAACAACAAACAACCCTAAACCCCTAACATCAAACAACACTAACCCCCTAACAACAAACAACACTAACACCCTAACAACAAACAACACTAACCCCCTAACAACAAACAACCCTAACCAAACAACAAACAAACCTAACCCACTAACAACAAACAACACTAACACCCTAACAACAAACAACCCTAACCCCTAACAACAAACAACACTAACACCCTAACAACAAACAACACTAACACCCTAACAACAAGAACCACTAAACCCCAACAAGGAACAACCCTAAAACCCTAACAACAAACACTAACCCCCTAACAATAAAGAACACTAAACCCCTAACAAGAAACTACCCTAACCCCGTAACAACAAACAACACTAACCCCGTAACAACAAACAACCCTAACCCCCAAACAACAAACAACCCTAACCCCCTAACAACAAACAATCCTAACCCCCGAACAACCAACAACACTAACCCCCTAACCACAGTATACACTAACAGCCTAACAACAAAAAACACTAAACCCCTACAAGAAACAACCCTAAACCCCTAACAACAAACAACACTAACCCCCTAAAAACAAACAACCCTAACCAAACAACAAAAAAACCTAACCCACTAACAACAAACAACACTAACACCCTAACAACAAACAACTCCAACCCCCTAACAACAAACAACCCTAAACCCCTAACATCAAACAACACTAACCCCCTAACAACACAAACCACTAACACCCTAACAACAAACAACACTAACACCCTAACAACAAAAACCACTAAACCCCAACAAGAAACAACCTTAAACCCCTAACAACAAACAACCCTAAACCCCTAACAACAAACAACACTAACACCCTAACAACAAACAACTCTAACCCCCTAACAACAAACAACCCTAAACCCCTAACATCAAACAACACTAACCCCCTAACAACACAAACCACTAACACCCTAACAACAAACAACACTAACACCCTAACAACAAAAACCACTAAACCCCAACAAGAAACAACCTTAAACACCTAACAACAAACAACCCTAAACCCCTAACAACAAACAACACTAACACCCTAACAACAAACTCTAACCCCCTAACAACAAACAACCCTAAACCCCTACCATCAAACAACACTAACCCCCCAACAACACAAACCACTAACACGCTAACAACAAACAACACTAACACCCTAACAACAAAAACCACTAAACCCCAACAAGAAACAACCTTAAACCCCTAACAACAAACAACCCTAAACCCCTAACAACAAACAACACTAACACCCTAACAACACAAACCACTAACACCCTAACAACAAACAACACTAACACCCTAACAACAAAAACCACTAAACCCCAACAAGAAACAACCTTAAAACCCTAACAACAAACAACCCTAAACCCCTAACAACAAACAACACTAACACCCTAACAACAAACAACTCTAACCCCCTAACAACAAACAACCCTAAACCCCTAACATCAAACAACACTAACCCCCTAACAACAGAAACCACTAACACCCTAACAATAAACAACACTAACACCCTAACAACAAAAACCACTAAACCCCAACAAGAAACAACCTTAAACCCCTAACAACTAACAACCCTAAACCCCTAACAACAAACAACACTAACAACCTAACAACAAACAACTCTAACCCCCTAACAACAAACAACCCTAAACCCCTAACATCAAACAACACTAACCCCCTAACAACACAAACCACTAACACCCTAACAACAAACAACACTAACACCCTAACAACAAAAACCACTAAACCCCAACAAGAAACAACCTTAAACCCCTAACAACAAACAACCCTAAACCCCTAACAACAAACAACACTAACACCCTAACAACAAACAACTCAAAACCCCTAACAACAAACAACCCTAAACCCCTAACAACAAACAACACTAACACCCTAACAACAAACAACTCTAACCCCCTAACAACAAACAACCCTAAACCCCTAACATCAAACAACACTAACCCCCTAACAACACAAACCACTAACACCCTAACAACAAACAACACTAACACCCTAACAACAAAAACCACTAAACCCCAACAAGAAACAACCCTAAACCCCTAACAACAAACACTAACGCCCTAACAACAAACAACCCTAACCCCTGAAAACCATAAACACTAACCCACTAACAACAAACAACCCTAACCCACTAACAACAAACAACCCTAAACCCCTAACATCAAACAACACTAACCCCCTAACAACACAAACCACTAACACCCTAACAACAAACAACACTAACACCCTAACAACAAAAACCACTAAACCCCAACAAGAAACAACCTTAAACCCCTAACAACAAACAACCCTAAACCCCTAACATCAAACAACACTAACACCCTAACAACAAACAACTCTAACCCCCTAACAACAAACAACCCTAAACCCCTAACATCAAACAACACTAACACCCTAACAACAAAAACCACTAAACCCCAACAAGAAACAACATTAAACCCCTAACAACAAACAACCCTAAACCCCTAACAACAAACAACACTAACACCCTAACAACAAACAACCCTAACCCCCTAACAACAAACAACCCTAAACCCCTAACATCAAACAACACTAACCCCCTAACAACACAAACCACTAACACCCTAACAAGAAACAACACTAACACCCTAACAACAAACAACTCTAACCCCCTAACAACAAACAACCCTAAACCCCTAACATCAAACAACACTAACCCCCTAACAAAACAAACCACTAACACCCTAACAACAAACAACACTAACACCCTAACAACAAAAACCACTAAACCCCAACAAGAAACAGCCTTAAACCCCTAACAACAAACAACCCTAAACCCCTAACATCAAACAACACTAACACCCTAACAACAAACAACTCTAACCCCCTAACAACAAACAACCCTAAACCCCTAACAACAAACAACACTAACACCCTAACAACACAAACCACTAACACCCAACAACAAACAACCCTAACACCCTAACAACAAAAACCACTAAACCCCAACAAGAAACAACCTTAAACCCCTAACAACAAACAACCCTAAACCCCTAACAACAAACAACACTAACACCCTAACAACAAACAACTCAAACCCCCTAACAACAAACAACCCTAAACCCCTAACAACAAACAACACTAACACCCTAACAACAAACAACTCTAACCCCCTAACAACAAACAACCCTAAACCCCTAACAACAAACAACACTAACACCCTAACAACAAACAACCCTAACCCACTAACAACAAACAACCCTAACCCACTAACAACAAAAACCACTAAACCCCAACAAGAAGCAACCCTAAACCCCTAACAAAAAACACTAACCCCCTAACAAAAAACAACACTAAACCCCTAACAAGAAACTACCCTAACCCCGTAACAAAAACAACACTAACCCCGTAACAAGAAACAACCCTAACCCCCTAACAACAAAGAACACTAACACCCTAACAACAAACAACCCTAAACCCCTAACATCAAAGAACACTAACACCCTAACAACAAACAACCGTAACCCCCTAACAACAAACACTAACCCCCAAACAACAAACAACCCTAACCCCTGAAAACCAAAAACACTAACCCACTAACAACAAACAACCCTAACCCACTAACAACAAACAACCCTAAACCCTAACATCAAACAACACTAACCCCCTAACAACACAAACCACTAACACCCTAACAACAAACAACACTAACACCCTAAAAACAAAAACCACTAAACCCCAACAAGAAACAACCTTAAACCCCTAACAACAAACAACCCTAAACCCCTAACAACAAACAACATTAACACCCTAACAACAAACAACGCTAACCCCCTAACAACAAACAACCCTAAACCCCTAACATCAAACAACACTAACCCCCTAACAACACAAACCACTAACACCCTAACAACAAACAACACTAACACCCTAACAACAAAAACCACTAAACCCCAACAAGAAACAACCTTAAACCCCTAACAACAAACAACCCTAAACCCCTAACAACAAACAGCACTAACACCCTAACAACAAACAACTCTAACCCCCTAACAACAAACAACCCTAAACCCCTAACATCAAACAGCACAAACCCCCTAACAACACAAACCACTAACACCCTAACAACAAACAACACTAACACCCTAACAACAAAAACTACTAAACCCCAACAAGAAACAACCTTAAACCCCTAACAACAAACAACCCTAACCCCTGAAAACCAAAAACACTAACCCACTAACAACAAACAACCCTAACCCACTAACAACAAACAACCCTAAACCCCTAACATCAAACAACACTAACCCCCTAACAACAGAAACCACTAACACCCTAACAATAAACAACACTAACACCCTAACAACAAAAACCACTAAACCCCAACAAGAAACAACCTTAAACCCCTAACAACTAACAACCCTAAACCCCTAACAACAAACAACACTAACACCCTAACAACAAACAACTCTAACCCCCTAACAACAAACAACCCTAAACCCCTAACATCAAACAACACTAACCCCCTAACAACACAAACCACTAACACCCTAACAACAAACAACACTAACACCCTAACAACAAAAACCACTAAACCCCAACAAGAAACAACCTTAAACCCCTAACAACAAACAACCCTAAACCCCTAACAACAAACAACACTAACACCCTAACAACAAACAACTCAAACCCCCTAACAACAAACAACCCTAAACCCCTAACAACAAACAACACTAACACCCTAACAACAAACAACTCTAACCCCCTAACAACAAACAACCCTAAACCCCTAACATCAAACAACACTAACCCCCTAACAACACAAACCACTAACACCCTAACAACAAACAACACTAACACCCTAACAACAAAAACCACTAAACCCCAACAAGAAACAACCCTAAACCCCTAACAACAAACACTAACGCCCTAACAACAAACAACCCTAACCCCTGAAAACCATAAACACTAACCCACTAACAACAAACAACCCTAACCCACTAACAACAAACAACCCTAAACCCCTAACATCAAACAACACTAACCCCCTAACAACACAAACCACTAACACCCTAACAACAAACAACACTAACACCCTAACAACAAAAACCACTAAACCCCAACAAGAAACAACCTTAAACCCCTAACAACAAACAACCCTAAACCCCTAACATCAAACAACACTAACACCCTAACAACAAACAACTCTAACCCCCTAACAACAAACAACCCTAAACCCCTAACATCAAACAACACTAACACCCTAACAACAAAAACCACTAAACCCCAACAAGAAACAACATTAAACCCCTAACAACAAACAACCCTAAACCCCTAACAACAAACAACACTAACACCCTAACAACAAACAACCCTAACCCCCTAACAACAAACAACCCTAAACCCCTAACATCAAACAACACTAACCCCCTAACAACACAAACCACTAACACCCTAACAAGAAACAACACTAACACCCTAACAACAAACAACTCTAACCCCCTAACAACAAACAACCCTAAACCCCTAACATCAAACAACACTAACCCCCTAACAAAGCAAACCACTAACACCCTAACAACAAACAACACTAACACCCTAACAACAAAAACCACTAAACCCCAACAAGAAACAGCCTTAAACCCCTAACAACAAACAACCCTAAACCCCTAACATCAAACAACACTAACACCCTAACAACAAACAACTCTAACCCCCTAACAACAAACAACCCTAAACCCCTAACAACAAACAACACTAACACCCTAACAACACAAACCACTAACACCCAACAACAAACAACCCTAACACCCTAACAACAAAAACCACTAAACCCCAACAAGAAACAACCTTAAACCCCTAACAACAAACAACCCTAAACCCCTAACAACAAACAACACTAACACCGTAACAACAAACAACTCAAACCCCCTAACAACAAACAACCCTAAACCCCTAACAACAAACAACACTAACACCCTAACAACAAACAACTCTAACCCCCTAACAACAAACAACCCTAAACCCCTAACAACAAACAACACTAACACCCTAACAACAAACAACCCTAACCCACTAACAACAAACAACCCTAACCCACTAACAACAAAAACCACTAAACCCCAACAAGAAGCAACCCTAAACCCCTAACAAAAAACACTAACCCCCTAACAAAAAACAACACTAAACCCCTAACAAGAAACTACCCTAACCCCGTAACAAAAACAACACTAACCCCGTAACAAGAAACAACCCTAACCCCCTAACAACAAAGAACACTAACACCCTAACAACAAACAACCCTAAACCCCTAACATCAAAGAACACTAACACCCTAACAACAAACAACCGTAACCCCCTAACAACAAACACTAACCCCCAAACAACAAACAACCCTAACCCCTGATAACCAAAAACACTAACCCACTAACAACAAACAACCCTAACCCACTAACAACAAACAACCCTAAACCCTAACATCAAACAACACTAACCCCCTAACAACACAAACCACTAACACCCTAACAACAAACAACACTAACACCCTAAAAACAAAAACCACTAAACCCCAACAAGAAACAACCTTAAACCCCTAACAACAAACAACCCTAAACCCCTAACAACAAACAACATTAACACCCTAACAACAAACAACGCTAACCCCCTAACAACAAACAACCCTAAACCCCTAACATCAAACAACACTAACCCCCTAACAACACAAACCACTAACACCCTAACAACAAACAACACTAACACCCTAACAACAAAAACCACTAAACCCCAACAAGAAACAACCTTAAACCCCTAACAACAAACAACCCTAAACCCCTAACAACAAACAGCACTAACACCCTAACAACAAACAACTCTAACCCCCTAACAACAAACAACCCTAAACCCCTAACATCAAACAGCACAAACCCCCTAACAACACAAACCACTAACACCCTAACAACAAACAACACTAACACCCTAACAACAAAAACTACTAAACCCCAACAAGAAACAACCTTAAACCCCTAACAACAAACAACCCTAACCCCTGAAAACCAAAAACACTAACCCACTAACAACAAACAACCCTAACCCACTAACAACAAAAAACCCTAAACCCCTAACATCAAACAACACTAACCCCCTAACAACACAAACCACTAACACCCTAACAACAAACAACACTAACACCCTAACAACAAAAACCACTAAACCCCAACAAGAAACAACCTTAAACCCCTAACAACAAACAACCCTAAACCCCTAACAACAAACAACACTAACACCCTAACAACAAACAACTCTAACCCCCTAACAACAAACAACCCTAAACCCCTAACATCAAACAACACTAACCCCCTAACAACACAAACCACTAACACCCTAACAACAAACAACCCTAACCCCCTAACAACAAACAACCCTAAACCCTAACATCAAACAACACTAACACCCTAACAACACAAACCACTAACACCCTAACAACAAACAACCCTAACCCCCAACAACAAACACTAACCCCCAAACAACAAACAACCCTAACCCCTGAAAACCAAAAACACTAACCCACTAACAACAAACAACCCTACCCACTAACAACAAACAACCCTAAACCCCTAACATCAAACAACACTAACCCCCTAACAACACAAACCACTAACACCCTAACAACAAACAACACTAACACCCTAACAACAAAAACCACTAAACCCCAACAAGAAACAACCTTAAACCCCTAACAACAAACAACCCTAAACCCCTAACATCAAACAACACTAACACCCTAACAACAAACAACTCTAACCCCCTAACAACAAACAACCCTAAACCCCTAACATCAAAAAACACTAACACCCTAACAACAAAAACCACTAAACCCCAACAAGAACAAACCTTAAACCCCTA
Source organism: Elephas maximus indicus (assembly GCF_024166365.1). Classification (NCBI taxonomy): domain Eukaryota; kingdom Metazoa; phylum Chordata; class Mammalia; order Proboscidea; family Elephantidae; genus Elephas; species Elephas maximus. The sequence goes on along the minus strand of NW_026060233.1, from coordinate 1,154,719 downwards.
ACAACAAACAACCCTAAACCCCTAACAACAAACAACACTAACACCCTAACAACAAACAACTCTAACCCCCTAACAACAAACAACCCTAAACCCCTAACATCAAACAACACTAACACCCTAACAACAAACAACTCTAATCCCCTAACAACAAACAACCCTAAACCCCTAACATCAAACAACACTAACCCCCTAACAACACAAAACACTAACCCCCTAACAACAAACAACCCTAAACCCCTAACAACAAACACTAACCCCCTAACAAAAAACAACACTAAACCCCTAACAAGAAACTACCCTAACCCCGTAACAACAAACAACACTAACCCCGTAACAAGAAACAACCTTAACCCCCTAACAACAAAGAACACTAACACCCTAACAACAAACAACCCTAACCCCTGAAAACCAAAAACACTAACCCACTAACAACAAACAACCCTAACCCACTAACAACAAACAACCCTAAACCCCTAACATCAAACAACACTAACCCCCTAACAACACAAACCACTAACACCCTAACAACAAACAACACTAACACCCTAACAACAAAAACCACTAAACCCCAACAAGAAACAACCTTAAACCCCTAACAACAAACAACCCTAAACCCCTAACAACAAACAACACTAACACCCTCACAACAAACAACTCTAACCCCCTAACAACAAACAACCCTAAACCCCTAACATCAAACAACACTAACCCCCTAACAACACAAACCACTAACACCCTAACAACAAACAACACTAACCCCCTAACAACAAACACTAACCCCCAAACAACAAACAACCCTAACCCCTGAAAACCAAAAACAGTAACCCACTAACAACAAACAACCCTAACCCACTAACAACAAACAACCCTAAACCCCTAACATCAAATAACACTAACCCCCTAACAACACAAACCACTAACACCCTAACAACAAACAACACTAACACCCTAACAACAAAAACCACTAAACCCCAACAAGAAACAACCTTAAACCCCTAACAACAAACAACCCTAAACCCCTAACATCAAACAACACTAGCACCCTAACAACAAACAACTCTAACCCCCTAACAACAAACAACACTAAACCCCTAATATCAAACAACACTAACACCCTAACAACAAAAACCACTAAACCCCAACAAGAAACAACCTTAAACCCCTAACAACAAACAACCCTAAACCCCTAACAACAAACAACACTAACACCCTAACAACAAACAACTCTAACCCCCTAACAACAAAAAACCCTAAACCCCTAACATCAAACAACACTAACCCCCTAACAACACAAACTGCTAACACCCTAACAACAAACAACACTAACACCCTAACAACAAAAACCACAAACCCCAACAAGAAACAACCTTAAACCCCTAACAACAAACAACCCTAACCCCTGAAAACCAAAAACACTAACCCACTAACAACAAACAACCCTAACCCACTAACAACAAACAACCCTAAACCCCTAACATCAAACAACACTAACCCCCTAACAACACAAACCACTAACACCCTATCAACAAACAACACTAACACCCTAACATCAAAAACCACTAAACCCCAACAAGAAACAACCTTAAACCCCTAACAACAAACAACCCTAAACCCCTAACATCAAACAACACTAACACCCTAAAAACAAACAACTCTAACCCCCTAACAACAAACAACCCGAAACCCCTAACAACAAACAACACTAACACCCGAACCACACAAACCACTAACACCCAACAACAAACAACACTAACACCCTAACAACAAAAACCACAAAACCCCAACAAGAAACAACCTTAAACCCCTAACAACAAACAACCCTAAACCCCTAACATCAAACAACACTAACACCCTAACAACAAACAACTCTAATCCCTTAACAACAAACAACCCTAAACCCCTAACAACAAACAACACTAACACCCTAACAACAAAAACCACTAAACCCCAACAAGAAACAACCTTAAACCCCTAACAACAAACAACCCTAAACCCCTAACAACAAACAACACTAACACCCTAACAACAAACAACTCTAACCCCCTAACAACAAACAACCCTAAACCCCTAACATCAAACAACACTAACCCCCTAACAACAAAAACCACTTACACCCTAACAAACAAACAACACTAACACCCTAACAACAAAAACCACTAAACCCCAACAAGAAACAACCTTAAACCCCTAACAACAAACAACCCTAATCCCTGAAAACCAAAAACACTAACCCGCTAACAACAAACAACCCTAACCCACTAACAACAAACAACCCTAAAACCCTAACATCAAACAACACTAACCCCCTAACAACACAAACCACTAACACCCTAACAACAAACAACACTAACACCCTAACAACAAAAACCACTAAACCCCAACAAGAAACAACCTTAAACCCCTAACAACAAACAACCCTACACCCCTAACAACAAACAACACTAACACCCTAACAACAAACAACTCTAACCCCCTAACAACAAACAACCCTAAACCCCTAACATCAAACAACACTAAACCCCTAACAACACAAACCACTAACACCCTAACAACAAACAACCCTAACCCCCTAACAACAAACAACCCTAAACCCCTAACATCAAACAACACTAACACCCTAACAACACAAACCACTAACACCCTAACAACAAACAGCCCTAACCCCCTAACAACAAACACTAACCCCCAAACAACAAACAACCCTAACCTCTGAAAACCAAAAACACTAACCCACTAACAACAAACAACCCTAACCCACTAACAACAAACAAACCTAAACCCCTAACATCAAACAACACTAACCCCCTAACAACACAAACCACTAACACCCTAACAACAAACAACACTAACACCCTAACAACAAAAACCACTAAACCCCAACAAGAAACAACCTTAAACCCCTAACAACAATCAACCCTAAACCCCTAACATCAAACAACACTAACACCCTAACAACAAACAACTCTAACCCCCTAACAACAAACAACCCTAAACCCCTAACATCAAAAAACACTAACACCCTAACAACAAAAACCACTAAACCCCAACAAGAACAAACCTTAAACCCCTAACAACAAACAACCCTAAACCCCTAACAACAAACAACACTAACACCCTAACAACAAACAACTCTAACCCCCTAACAACAAACAACCCTAAACCCCTAACATCAAACAACACTAACCCCCTAACAACACAAAACACTAACCCCCTAACAACAAACAACCCTAAACCCCTAACAACAAACACTAACCCCCTAACAAAAAACAACACTAAACCCCTAACAAGAAACTACCCTAACCCCGTAACAACAAACAACACTAACCCCGTAACAAGAAACAACCTTAACCCCCTAACAACAAAGAACACTAACACCCTAACAACAAACAACCCTAACCCCTGAAAACCAAAAACACTAACCCACTAACAACAAACAACCCTAACCCACTAACAACAAACAACCCTAAACCCCTAACATCAAACAACACTAACCCCCTAACAACACAAACCACTAACACCCTAACAACAAACAACACTAACACCCTAACAACAAAAACCACTAAACCCCAACAAGAAACAACCTTAAACCCCTAACAACAAACAACCCTAAACCCCTAACAACAAACAACACTAACACCCTCACAACAAACAACTCTAACCCCCTAACAACAAACAACCCTAAACCCCTAACATCAAACAACACTAACCCCCTAACAACACAAACCACTAACACCCTAACAACAAACAACACTAACCCCCTAACAACAAACACTAACCCCCAAACAACAAACAACCCTAACCCCTGAAAACCAAAAACAGTAACCCACTAACAACAAACAACCCTAACCCACTAACAACAAACAACCCTAAACCCCTAACATCAAATAACACTAACCCCCTAACAACACAAACCACTAACACCCTAACAACAAACAACACTAACACCCTAACAACAAAAACCACTAAACCCCAACAAGAAACAACCTTAAACCCCTAACAACAAACAACCCTAAACCCCTAACATCAAACAACACTAGCACCCTAACAACAAACAACTCTAACCCCCTAACAACAAACAACACTAAACCCCTAATATCAAACAACACTAACACCCTAACAACAAAAACCACTAAACCCCAACAAGAAACAACCTTAAACCCCTAACAACAAACAACCCTAAACCCCTAACAACAAACAACACTAACACCCTAACAACAAACAACTCTAACCCCCTAACAACAAAAAACCCTAAACCCCTAACATCAAACAACACTAACCCCCTAACAACACAAACTGCTAACACCCTAACAACAAACAACACTAACACCCTAACAACAAAAACCACAAACCCCAACAAGAAACAACCTTAAACCCCTAACAACAAACAACCCTAACCCCTGAAAACCAAAAACACTAACCCACTAACAACAAACAACCCTAACCCACTAACAACAAACAACCCTAAACCCCTAACATCAAACAACACTAACCCCCTAACAACACAAACCACTAACACCCTATCAACAAACAACACTAACACCCTAACATCAAAAACCACTAAACCCCAACAAGAAACAACCTTAAACCCCTAACAACAAACAACCCTAAACCCCTAACATCAAACAACACTAACACCCTAAAAACAAACAACTCTAACCCCCTAACAACAAACAACCCGAAACCCCTAACAACAAACAACACTAACACCCGAACCACACAAACCACTAACACCCAACAACAAACAACACTAACACCCTAACAACAAAAACCACAAAACCCCAACAAGAAACAACCTTAAACCCCTAACAACAAACAACCCTAAACCCCTAACATCAAACAACACTAACACCCTAACAACAAACAACTCTAATCCCTTAACAACAAACAACCCTAAACCCCTAACAACAAACAACACTAACACCCTAACAACAAAAACCACTAAACCCCAACAAGAAACAACCTTAAACCCCTAACAACAAACAACCCTAAACCCCTAACAACAAACAACACTAACACCCTAACAACAAACAACTCTAACCCCCTAACAACAAACAACCCTAAACCCCTAACATCAAACAACACTAACCCCCTAACAACAAAAACCACTTACACCCTAACAAACAAACAACACTAACACCCTAACAACAAAAACCACTAAACCCCAACAAGAAACAACCTTAAACCCCTAACAACAAACAACCCTAATCCCTGAAAACCAAAAACACTAACCCGCTAACAACAAACAACCCTAACCCACTAACAACAAACAACCCTAAAACCCTAACATCAAACAACACTAACCCCCTAACAACACAAACCACTAACACCCTAACAACAAACAACACTAACACCCTAACAACAAAAACCACTAAACCCCAACAAGAAACAACCTTAAACCCCTAACAACAAACAACCCTACACCCCTAACAACAAACAACACTAACACCCTAACAACAAACAACTCTAACCCCCTAACAACAAACAACCCTAAACCCCTAACATCAAACAACACTAAACCCCTAACAACACAAACCACTAACACCCTAACAACAAACAACCCTAACCCCCTAACAACAAACAACCCTAAACCCCTAACATCAAACAACACTAACACCCTAACAACACAAACCACTAACACCCTAACAACAAACAGCCCTAACCCCCTAACAACAAACACTAACCCCCAAACAACAAACAACCCTAACCTCTGAAAACCAAAAACACTAACCCACTAACAACAAACAACCCTAACCCACTAACAACAAACAAACCTAAACCCCTAACATCAAACAACACTAACCCCCTAACAACACAAACCACTAACACCCTAACAACAAACAACACTAACACCCTAACAACAAAAACCACTAAACCCCAACAAGAAACAACCTTAAACCCCTAACAACAATCAACCCTAAACCCCTAACATCAAACAACACTAACACCCTAACAACAAACAACTCTAACCCCCTAACAACAAACAACCCTAAACCCCTAACATCAAAAAACACTAACACCCTAACAACAAAAACCACTAAACCCCAACAAGAACAAACCTTAAACCCCTAACAACAAACAACCCTAAACCCCTAACAACAAACAACACTAACACCCTAACAACAAACAACTCTAACCCCCTAACAACAAACAACCCTAAACCCCTAACATCAAACAACACTAACACCCTAACAACAAACAACTCTAATCCCCTAACAACAAACAACCCTAAACCCCTAACATCAAACAACACTAACCCCCTAACAACACAAAACACTAACCCCCTAACAACAAACAACCCTAAACCCCTAACAACAAACACTAACCCCCTAACAAAAAACAACACTAAACCCCTAACAAGAAACTACCCTAACCCCGTAACAACAAACAACACTAACCCCGTAACAAGAAACAACCTTAACCCCCTAACAACAAAGAACACTAACACCCTAACAACAAACAACCCTAACCCCTGAAAACCAAAAACACTAACCCACTAACAACAAACAACCCTAACCCACTAACAACAAACAACCCTAAACCCCTAACATCAAACAACACTAACCCCCTAACAACACAAACCACTAACACCCTAACAACAAACAACACTAACACCCTAACAACAAAAACCACTAAACCCCAACAAGAAACAACCTTAAACCCCTAACAACAAACAACCCTAAACCCCTAACAACAAACAACACTAACACCCTCACAACAAACAACTCTAACCCCCTAACAACAAACAACCCTAAACCCCTAACATCAAACAACACTAACCCCCTAACAACACAAACCACTAACACCCTAACAACAAACAACACTAACCCCCTAACAACAAACACTAACCCCCAAACAACAAACAACCCTAACCCCTGAAAACCAAAAACAGTAACCCACTAACAACAAACAACCCTAACCCACTAACAACAAACAACCCTAAACCCCTAACATCAAATAACACTAACCCCCTAACAACACAAACCACTAACACCCTAACAACAAACAACACTAACACCCTAACAACAAAAACCACTAAACCCCAACAAGAAACAACCTTAAACCCCTAACAACAAACAACCCTAAACCCCTAACATCAAACAACACTAGCACCCTAACAACAAACAACTCTAACCCCCTAACAACAAACAACACTAAACCCCTAATATCAAACAACACTAACACCCTAACAACAAAAACCACTAAACCCCAACAAGAAACAACCTTAAACCCCTAACAACAAACAACCCTAAACCCCTAACAACAAACAACACTAACACCCTAACAACAAACAACTCTAACCCCCTAACAACAAAAAACCCTAAACCCCTAACATCAAACAACACTAACCCCCTAACAACACAAACTGCTAACACCCTAACAACAAACAACACTAACACCCTAACAACAAAAACCACAAACCCCAACAAGAAACAACCTTAAACCCCTAACAACAAACAACCCTAACCCCTGAAAACCAAAAACACTAACCCACTAACAACAAACAACCCTAACCCACTAACAACAAACAACCCTAAACCCCTAACATCAAACAACACTAACCCCCTAACAACACAAACCACTAACACCCTATCAACAAACAACACTAACACCCTAACATCAAAAACCACTAAACCCCAACAAGAAACAACCTTAAACCCCTAACAACAAACAACCCTAAACCCCTAACATCAAACAACACTAACACCCTAAAAACAAACAACTCTAACCCCCTAACAACAAACAACCCGAAACCCCTAACAACAAACAACACTAACACCCGAACCACACAAACCACTAACACCCAACAACAAACAACACTAACACCCTAACAACAAAAACCACAAAACCCCAACAAGAAACAACCTTAAACCCCTAACAACAAACAACCCTAAACCCCTAACATCAAACAACACTAACACCCTAACAACAAACAACTCTAATCCCTTAACAACAAACAACCCTAAACCCCTAACAACAAACAACACTAACACCCTAACAACAAAAACCACTAAACCCCAACAAGAAACAACCTTAAACCCCTAACAACAAACAACCCTAAACCCCTAACAACAAACAACACTAACACCCTAACAACAAACAACTCTAACCCCCTAACAACAAACAACCCTAAACCCCTAACATCAAACAACACTAACCCCCTAACAACAAAAACCACTTACACCCTAACAAACAAACAACACTAACACCCTAACAACAAAAACCACTAAACCCCAACAAGAAACAACCTTAAACCCCTAACAACAAACAACCCTAATCCCTGAAAACCAAAAACACTAACCCGCTAACAACAAACAACCCTAACCCACTAACAACAAACAACCCTAAAACCCTAACATCAAACAACACTAACCCCCTAACAACACAAACCACTAACACCCTAACAACAAACAACACTAACACCCTAACAACAAAAACCACTAAACCCCAACAAGAAACAACCTTAAACCCCTAACAACAAACAACCCTACACCCCTAACAACAAACAACACTAACACCCTAACAACAAACAACTCTAACCCCCTAACAACAAACAACCCTAAACCCCTAACATCAAACAACACTAAACCCCTAACAACACAAACCACTAACACCCTAACAACAAACAACCCTAACCCCCTAACAACAAACAACCCTAAACCCCTAACATCAAACAACACTAACACCCTAACAACACAAACCACTAACACCCTAACAACAAACAGCCCTAACCCCCTAACAACAAACACTAACCCCCAAACAACAAACAACCCTAACCTCTGAAAACCAAAAACACTAACCCACTAACAACAAACAACCCTAACCCACTAACAACAAACAAACCTAAACCCCTAACATCAAACAACACTAACCCCCTAACAACACAAACCACTAACACCCTAACAACAAACAACACTAACACCCTAACAACAAAAACCACTAAACCCCAACAAGAAACAACCTTAAACCCCTAACAACAATCAACCCTAAACCCCTAACATCAAACAACACTAACACCCTAACAACAAACAACTCTAACCCCCTAACAACAAACAACCCTAAACCCCTAACATCAAAAAACACTAACACCCTAACAACAAAAACCACTAAACCCCAACAAGAACAAACCTTAAACCCCTAACAACAAACAACCCTAAACCCCTAACAACAAACAACACTAACACCCTAACAACAAACAACTCTAACCCCCTAACAACAAACAACCCTAAACCCCTAACATCAAACAACACTAACACCCTAACAACAAACAACTCTAATCCCCTAACAACAAACAACCCTAAACCCCTAACATCAAACAACACTAACCCCCTAACAACACAAAACACTAACCCCCTAACAACAAACAACCCTAAACCCCTAACAACAAACACTAACCCCCTAACAAAAAACAACACTAAACCCCTAACAAGAAACTACCCTAACCCCGTAACAACAAACAACACTAACCCCGTAACAAGAAACAACCTTAACCCCCTAACAACAAAGAACACTAACACCCTAACAACAAACAACCCTAACCCCTGAAAACCAAAAACACTAACCCACTAACAACAAACAACCCTAACCCACTAACAACAAACAACCCTAAACCCCTAACATCAAACAACACTAACCCCCTAACAACACAAACCACTAACACCCTAACAACAAACAACACTAACACCCTAACAACAAAAACCACTAAACCCCAACAAGAAACAACCTTAAACCCCTAACAACAAACAACCCTAAACCCCTAACAACAAACAACACTAACACCCTCACAACAAACAACTCTAACCCCCTAACAACAAACAACCCTAAACCCCTAACATCAAACAACACTAACCCCCTAACAACACAAACCACTAACACCCTAACAACAAACAACACTAACCCCCTAACAACAAACACTAACCCCCAAACAACAAACAACCCTAACCCCTGAAAACCAAAAACAGTAACCCACTAACAACAAACAACCCTAACCCACTAACAACAAACAACCCTAAACCCCTAACATCAAATAACACTAACCCCCTAACAACACAAACCACTAACACCCTAACAACAAACAACACTAACACCCTAACAACAAAAACCACTAAACCCCAACAAGAAACAACCTTAAACCCCTAACAACAAACAACCCTAAACCCCTAACATCAAACAACACTAGCACCCTAACAACAAACAACTCTAACCCCCTAACAACAAACAACACTAAACCCCTAATATCAAACAACACTAACACCCTAACAACAAAAACCACTAAACCCCAACAAGAAACAACCTTAAACCCCTAACAACAAACAACCCTAAACCCCTAACAACAAACAACACTAACACCCTAACAACAAACAACTCTAACCCCCTAACAACAAAAAACCCTAAACCCCTAACATCAAACAACACTAACCCCCTAACAACACAAACTGCTAACCCCCTAACAACAAACAACACTAACACCCTAACAACAAAAACCACAAACCCCAACAAGAAACAACCTTAAACCCCTAACAACAAACAACCCTAACCCCTGAAAACCAAAAACACTAACCCACTAACAACAAACAACCCTAACCCACTAACAACAAACAACCCTAAACCCCTAACATCAAACAACACTAACCCCCTAACAACACAAACCACTAACACCCTATCAACAAACAACACTAACACCCTAACATCAAAAACCACTAAACCCCAACAAGAAACAACCTTAAACCCCTAACAACAAACAACCCTAAACCCCTAACATCAAACAACACTAACACCCTAAAAACAAACAACTCTAACCCCCTAACAACAAACAACCCGAAACCCCTAACAACAAACAACACTAACACCCGAACCACACAAACCACTAACACCCAACAACAAACAACACTAACACCCTAACAACAAAAACCACAAAACCCCAACAAGAAACAACCTTAAACCCCTAACAACAAACAACCCTAAACCCCTAACATCAAACAACACTAACACCCTAACAACAAACAACTCTAATCCCTTAACAACAAACAACCCTAAACCCCTAACAACAAACAACACTAACACCCTAACAACAAAAACCACTAAACCCCAACAAGAAACAACCTTAAACCCCTAACAACAAACAACCCTAAACCCCTAACAACAAACAACACTAACACCCTAACAACAAACAACTCTAACCCCCTAACAACAAACAACCCTAAACCCCTAACATCAAACAACACTAACCCCCTAACAACAAAAACCACTTACACCCTAACAAACAAACAACACTAACACCCTAACAACAAAAACCACTAAACCCCAACAAGAAACAACCTTAAACCCCTAACAACAAACAACCCTAATCCCTGAAAACCAAAAACACTAACCCGCTAACAACAAACAACCCTAACCCACTAACAACAAACAACCCTAAAACCCTAACATCAAACAACACTAACCCCCTAACAACACAAACCACTAACACCCTAACAACAAACAACACTAACACCCTAACAACAAAAACCACTAAACCCCAACAAGAAACAACCTTAAACCCCTAACAACAAACAACCCTACACCCCTAACAACAAACAACACTAACACCCTAACAACAAACAACTCTAACCCCCTAACAACAAACAACCCTAAACCCCTAACATCAAACAACACTAAACCCCTAACAACACAAACCACTAACACCCTAACAACAAACAACCCTAACCCCCTAACAACAAACAACCCTAAACCCCTAACATCAAACAACACTAACACCCTAACAACACAAACCACTAACACCCTAACAACAAACAGCCCTAACCCCCTAACAACAAACACTAACCCCCAAACAACAAACAACCCTAACCTCTGAAAACCAAAAACACTAACCCACTAACAACAAACAACCCTAACCCACTAACAACAAACAAACCTAAACCCCTAACATCAAACAACACTAACCCCCTAACAACACAAACCACTAACACCCTAACAACAAACAACACTAACACCCTAACAACAAAAACCACTAAACCCCAACAAGAAACAACCTTAAACCCCTAACAACAATCAACCCTAAACCCCTAACAACAAACAACACTAACACCCTAACAACAAACAACTCTAACCCCCTAACAACAAACAACCCTAAACCCCTAACATCAAACAACACTAACACCCTAACAACAAACAACTCTAACCCCCTAACAACAAACAACCCTAAACCCCTAACATCAAACAACACTAACCCCCTAACAACACAAACCACTAACCCCCTAACAACAAACAACACTAACACCCTAACAACAAAAACCACTAAAACCCAACAAGAAACAACCTTAAACCCCTAACAAGAAACAACCCTAACCCCCTAACAACAAACAACACTAACACCCTAACAACAAACAACTCTAACCCCCTAACAACAAACAACCCTAAACCCCTAACATCAAACAACACTAACCCCCTAACAACACAAACCACTAACCCCCTAACAACAAACAACACTAACACCCTAACAACAAAAACCACTAAAATCCAACAAGAAACAACCTTAAACCCCTAACAAGAAACAACCCTAACCCCCTAACAACAAACAACACTAACACCCTAACAACAAACAACTCTAACCCCCTAACAACAAACAACCCTAAACCCCTAACATCAAACAACACTAACCCCCTAACAACACAAACCACTAACACCCTAACAACAAAAACCACTAAACCCCAACAAGAAACAACCCTAAACCCCTAACAACAAACAACCCTAAACCCCTAACAACAAACAACACTAACACCCTAACAACAAACAACTCTAACCCCCTAACAACAAACAACCCTAAACCCCTAACATCAAACAACACTAACCCCCTAACAACACAAACCACTAACACCCTAACAACAAACAACACTAACACCCTAACAACAAAAACCACTAAACCCCAACAAGAAACAACCTTAAACCCCTAACAACAAACAACCCTAAACCCCTAACATCAAACAACACTAACACCCTAGCAACAAACAACTCTAACCCCCTAACAACAAACAACCCTAAACCCCTAACAACAAACAACACTAACACCCTAACAACAAACAACCCTAACCCACTAACAACAAACAACCCTAACCCACTAACAACAAAAACCACTAAACCCCAACAAGAAACAACCCTAAACCCCTAAAAACAAACACTAACCCCCTAACAAAAAACAACACTAAACCCCTAACAAGAAACTACCCTAACCCCGTAACAAAAACAACACTAACCCCGTAACAAGAAACAACCCTAACCCCCTAACAACAAAGAACACTAACACCCTAACAACAAACAACCCTAAACCCCTAACATCAAAGAACACTAACACCCTAACAACAAACAACCGTAACCCCCTAACAACAAACACTAACCCCCAAACAACAAACAACCCTAACCCCTGAAAACCAAAAACACTAACCCACTAACAACAAACAACCCTAACCCACTAACAACAAACAACCCTAAACCCTAACATCAAACAACACTAACCCCCTAACAACACAAACCACTAACACCCTAACAACAAACAACACTAACACCCTAAAAACAAAAACCACTAAACCCCAACAAGAAACAACCTTAAACCCCTAACAACAAACAACCCTAAACCCCTAACAACAAACAACATTAACACCCTAACAACAAACAACGCTAACCCCCTAACAACAAACAACCCTAAACCCCTAACATCAAACAACACTAACCCCCTAACAACACAAACCACTAACACCCTAACAACAAACAACACTAACACCCTAACAACAAAAACCACTAAACCCCAACAAGAAACAACCTTAAACCCCTAACAACAAACAACCCTAAACCCCTAACATCAAACACCACTAACACCCTAACAACAAACAACTCTAATCCCCTAACAACAAACAACCCTAAACCCCTAACAACAAACAACACTAACACCCTAACAACAAAAACCACTAAACCCCAACAAGAAACAACCTTAAACCCCTAACAACAAACAACACTAACACCCTAACAACAAACAACTCTAACCCCCTAACAACAAACAACCCTAAACCCCTAACATCAAACAACACTAACCCCCTAACAACAAAAACCACTTACACCCTAACAAACAACAAACAACACTAACACCCTAACAACAAAAACCACTAAACCCCAACAAGAAACAACCTTAAACCCCTAACAACAAACAACCCTAATCCCTGAAAACCAAAAACACTAACCCGCTAACAACAAACAACCCTAACCCACTAACAACAAACAACCCTAAACCCCTAACATCAAACAACACTAACCCCCTAACAACACAAACCACTAACACCCTAACAACAAACAACACTAACACCCTAACAACAAAAACCACTAAACCCCAACAAGAAACAACCTTAAACCCCTAACAACAAACAACCCTACACCCCTAACAACAAACAACACTAACTCCCTAACAACAAACAACTCTAACCCCCTAACAACAAACAACCCTAAACCCCTAACAACAAACAACACTAACACCCTAACAACAAACAACTCTAACCCCCTAACAACAAACAACCCTAAACCCCTAACATCAAACAACACTAACCCCCTAACAACACAAACCACTAACCCCCTAACAACAAACAACACTAACACCCTAACAACAAAAACCACTAAAATCCAACAAGAAACAACCTTAAACCCCTAACAAGAAACAACCCTAACCCCCTAACAACAAACAACACTAACACCCTAACAACAAACAACTCTAACCCCCTAACAACAAACAACCCTAAACCCCTAACATCAAACAACACTAACCCCCTAACAACACAAACCACTAACACCCTAACAACAAAAACCACTAAACCCCAACAAGAAACAACCCTAAACCCCTAACAACACACAACCCTAAACCCCTAACAACAAACAACACTAACACCCTAACAACAAACAACTCTAACCCCCTAACAACAAACAACCCTAAACCCCTAACATCAAACAACACTAACCCCCTAACAACACAAACCACTAACACCCTAACAACAAACAACACTAACACCCTAACAACAAAAACCACTAAACCCCAACAAGAAACAACCTTAAACCCCTAACAACAAACAACCCTAAACCCCTAACATCAAACAACACTAACACCCTAGCAACAAACAACTCTAACCCCCTAACAACAAACAACCCTAAACCCCTAACAACAAACAACACTAACACCCTAACAACAAACAACACTAACCCACTAACAACAAACAACCCTAACCCACTAACAACAAAAACCACTAAACCCCAACAAGAAACAACCCTAAACCCCTAAAAACAAACACTAACCCCCTAACAAAAAACAACACTAAACCCCTAACAAGAAACTACCCTAACCCCGTAACAAAAACAACACTAACCCCGTAACAAGAAACAACCCTAACCCCCTAACAACAAAGAACACTAACACCCTAACAACAAACAACCCTAAACCCCTAACATCAAAGAACACTAACACCCTAACAACAAACAACCGTAACCCCCTAACAACAAACACTAACCCCCAAACAACAAACAACCCTAACCCCTGAAAACCAAAAACACTAACCCACTAACAACAAACAACCCTAACCCACTAACAACAAACAACCCTAAACCCTAACATCAAACAACACTAACCCCCTAACAACACAAACCACTAACACCCTAACAACAAACAACACTAACACCCTAAAAACAAAAACCACTAAACCCCAACAAGAAACAACCTTAAACCCCTAACAACAAACAACCCTAAACCCCTAACAACAAACAACATTAACACCCTAACAACAAACAACGCTAACCCCCTAACAACAAACAACCCTAAACTCCTAACATCAAACAACACTAACCCCCTAACAACACAAACCACTAACACCCTAACAACAAACAACACTAACACCCTAACAACAAAAACCACTAAACCCCAACAAGAAACAACCTTAAACCCCTAACAACAAACAACCCTAAACCCCTAACATCAAACACCACTAACACCCTAACAACAAACAACTCTAATCCCCTAACAACAAACAACCCTAAACCCCTAACAACAAACAACACTAACACCCTAACAACAAAAACCACTAAACCCCAACAAGAAACAACCTTAAACCCCTAACAACAAACAACACTAACACCCTAACAACAAACAACTCTAACCCCCTAACAACAAACAACCCTAAACCCCTAACATCAAACAACACTAACCCCCTAACAACAAAAACCACTTACACCCTAACAAACAACAAACAACACTAACACCCTAACAACAAAAACCACTAAACCCCAACAAGAAACAACCTTAAACCCCTAACAACAAACAACCCTAATCCCTGAAAACCAAAAACACTAACCCGCTAACAACAAACAACCCTAACCCACTAACAACAAACAACCCTAAACCCCTAACATCAAACAACACTAACCCCCTAACAACACAAACCACTAACACCCTAACAACAAACAACACTAACACCCTAACAACAAAAACCACTAAACCCCAACAAGAAACAACCTTAAACCCCTAACAACAAACAACCCTACACCCCTAACAACAAACAACACTAACTCCCTAACAACAAACAACTCTAACCCCCTAACAACAAACAACCCTAAACCCCTAACATCAAACAACACTAAACCCCTAACAACACAAACCACTAACACCCTAACAACAAACAACCCTAACCCCCTAACAACAAACAACCCTAAACCCCTAACATCAAACAACACTAACACCCTAACAACACAAACCACTAACACCCTAACAACAAACAGCCCTAACCCCCTAACAACAAACACTAACGCCCAAACAACAAACAACCCTAACCTCTGAAAACCAAAAACACTAACCCACTAACAACAAACAACCCTAACCCACTAACAACAAACAAACCTAAACCCCTAACATCAAACAACATTAACCCCCTAACAACACAAACCAGTAACACCCTAACAACAAACAACACTAACACCCTAACAACAAAAACCACTAAACCCCAACAAGAAACAACCTTAAACCCCTAACAACAATCAACCCTAAACCCCTAACAACAAACAACACTAACACCCTAACAACAAACAACTCTAACCCCCTAACAACAAACAACCCTAAACCCCTAACAACAAACAACACTAACACCCTAACAACAAACAACTCTAACCCCCTAACAACAAACAACCCTAAACCCCTAACATCAAACAACACTAACCCCCTAACAACACAAACCACTAACCCCCTAACAACAAACAACACTAACACCCTAACAACAAAAACCACTAAAACCCAACAAGAAACAACCTTAAACCCCTAACAAGAAACAACCCTAACCCCCTAACAACAAACAACACTAACACCCTAACAACAAACAACTCTAACCCCCTAACAACAAACAACCCTAAACCCCTAACATCAAACAACACTAACCCCCTAACAACACAAACCACTAACACCCTAACAACAAAAACCACTAAACCCCAACAAGAAACAACCCTAAACCCCTAACAACAAACAACCCTAAACCCCTAACAACAAACAACACTAACACCCTAACAACAAACAACCCTAACCCACTAACAACAAACAACCCTAACCCACTAACAACAAAAACCACTAAACCCCAACAAGAAACAACCCTAAACCCCTAACAACAAACACTAACCCCCTAACAAAAAACAACACTAAACCCCTAACAAGAAACTACCCTAACCCCGTAACAAAAACAACACTAACCCCATAACAAGAAACAACCCTAACCCCCTAACAACAAAGAACACTAACACCCTAACAACAAACAACCCTAAACCCCTAACATCAAAGAACACTAACACCCTAACAACAAACAACCGTAACCCCCTAACAACAAACACTAACCCCCAAACAACAAACAACCCTAACCCCTGAAAACCAAAAACACTAACCCACTAACAACAAACAACCCTAACCCACTAACAACAAACAACCCTAAACCCTAACATCAAACAACACTAACCCCCTAACAACACAAACCACTAACACCCTAACAACAAACAACACTAACACCCTAAAAACAAAAACCACTAAACCCCAACAAGAAACAACCTTAAACCCCTAACAACAAACAACCCTAAACCCCTAACAACAAACAACATTAACACCCTAACAACAAACAACGCTAACCCCCTAACAACAAACAACCCTAAACCCCTAACATCAAACAACACTAACCCCCTAACAACACAAACCACTAACACCCTAACAACAAACAACACTAACACCCTAACAACAAAAACCACTAAACCCCAACAAGAAACAACCTTAAACCCCTAACAACAAACAACCCTAAACCCCTAACAACAAACAGCACTAACACCCTAACAAAAAACAACTCTAACCCCCTAACAACAAACAACCCTAAACCCCTAACATCAAACAACACAAACCCCCTAACAACACAAACCACTAACACCCTAACAACAAACAACACTAACACACTAACAACAAAAACCACTAAACCCCAACAAGAAACAACCTTAAACCCCTAACAACAAACAACCCTAACCCCTGAAAACCAAAAACACTAACCCACTAACAACAAACAACCCTAACCCACTAACAACAAAAAACCCGAAACCCCTAACATCAAACAACACTAACCCCCTAACAACACAAACCACTAACACCCTAACAACAAACAACACTAACACCCTAACAACAAAAACCACTAAACCCCAACAAGAAACAACCTTAAACCCCTAACAACAAACAACCCTAAACCCCTAACAACAAACAACACTAACACCCTAACAACAAACAACTCTAACCCCCTACCAACAAACAACCCTAAACCCCTAACATCAAACAACACTAACCCCCTAACAACACAAACCACTAACACCCTAACAACAAACAACCCTAACCCCCTAACAACAAACAACCCTAAACCCCTAACATCAAACAACACTAACACCCTAACAACACAAACCACTAACACCCTAACAACAAACAACCCTAACCCCCAACAACAAACACTAACCCCCAAACAACAAACAACCCTAACCCCTGAAAACCAAAAACACTAACCCACTAACAACAAACAACCCTACCCACTAACAACAAACAACCCTAAACCCCTAACATCAAACAACACTAACCCCCTAACAACACAAACCACTAACACCCTAACAACAAACAACACTAACACCCTAACAACAAAAACCACTAAACCCCAACAAGAAACAACCTTAAACCCCTAACAACAAACAACCCTAAACCCCTAACATCAAACAACACTAACACCCTAACAACAAACAACTCTAACCCCCTAACAACAAACAACCCTAAACCCCTAACATCAAACAACACTAACACCCTAACAACAAAAACCACTAAACCCCAACAAGAAACAACCTTAAACCCCTAACAACAAACAACCCTAAACCCCTAACAACAAACAACACTAACACCCTAACAACAAACAACTCTAACCCCCTAACAACAAACAACCCTAAACCCCTAACATCAAACAACACTAACCCCCTAACAACACAAACCACTAACACCCTAACAACAAACAACACTAACACCCTAACAACAAAAACCACTAAACCCCAACAAGAAACAACCTTAAACCCCTAACAACAAACAACCCTATACCCCTAACAACAAACAACACTAACACCCTAACAACAAACAACTCAAACCCCCTAACAACAAACAACCCTAAACCCCTAACAACAAACAACACTAACACCCTAACAACAAACAACTCTAACCCCCTAACAACAAACAACCCTAAACCCCTAACATCAAACAACACTAACCCCCTAACAACACAAACCACTAACACCCTAACAACAAACAACACTAACACCCTAACAACAAAAACCACTAAACCCCAACAAGAAACAACCCTAAACCCCTAACAACAAACACTAACCCCCTAACAACAAACAACCCTAACCCCTGAAAACCATAAACACTAACCCACTAACAACAAACAACCCTAACCCACTAACAACAAACAACCCTAAACCCCTAACATCAAACAACACTAACCCCCTAACAACACAAACCACTAACACCCTAACAACAAACAACACTAACACCCTAACAACAAAAACCACTAAACCCCAACAAGAAACAACCTTAAACCCCTAACAACAAACAACCCTAAACCCCTAACATCAAACAACACTAACACCCTAACAACAAACAACTCTAACCCCCTAACAACAAACAACCCTAAACCCCTAACATCAAACAACACTAACACCCTAACAACAAAAACCACTAAACCCCAACAAGAAACAACCTTAAACCCCTAACAACAAACAACCCTAAACCCCTAACAACAAACAACACTAACACCCTAACAACAAACAACACTAACCCCCTAACAACAAACAACCCTAAACCCCTAACATCAAACAACACTAACCCCCTAACAACACAAACCACTAACACCCTAACAACAAACAACACTAACACCCTAACAACAAACAACTCTAACCCCCTAACAACAAACAACCCTAAACCCCTAACATCAAACAACACTAACCCCCTAACAAAACAAACCACTAACACCCTAACAACAAACAACACTAACACCCTAACAACAAAAACCACTAAACCCCAACAAGAAACAACCTTAAACACCTAACAACAAACAACCCTAAACCCCTAACATCAAACAACACTAACACCCTAACAACAAACAACTCTAACCCCCTAACAACAAACAACCCTAAACCCCTAACAACAAACAACACTAACACCCTAACAACAAAAACCACTAACACCCAACAACAAACAACCCTAACACCCTAACAACAAAAACCACTAAACCCCAACAAGAAACAACCTTAAACCCCTAACAACAAACAACCCTAAACCCCTAACATCAAACAACACTAACACCCTAACAACAAACAACTCTAACCCCCTAACAACAAACAACCCTAAACCCCTAACAACAAACAACACTAACACCCTAACAACAAAAACCACTAAACCCCAACAAGAAACAACCTTAAACCCGTAACAACAAACAACCCTAAACCCCTAACAACAAACAACACTAACACCCTAACAACAAACAACTCCAACCCCCTAACAACAAACAACCCTAAACCCCTAACATCAAACAACACTAACCCCCTAACAACACAAACCACTAACACCCTAACAACAAACAACACTAACACCCTAACAACAAAAACCACTAAACCCCAACAAGAAACAACCTTAAACCCCTAACAACAAACAACCCTAAACCCCTAACAACAAACAACACTAACACCCTAACAACAAACAACCCTAACCCCCTAACAACAAACAACCCTAAACCCCTAACATCAAACAACACTAACCCCCTAACAACACAAACCACTAACACCCTAACAATAAACAACACTAACACCCTAACAACAAAAACCACTAAACCCCAACAAGAAACAACCTTAAACCCCTAACAACTAACAACCCTAAACCCCTAACAACAAACAACACTAACACCCTAACAACAAACAACTCTAACCCCCTAACAACAAACAACCCTAAACCCCTAACATCAAACAACACTAACCCCCTAACAACACAAACCACTAACACCCTAACAACAAACAACACTAACACCCTAACAACAAAAACCACTAAACCCCAACAAGAAACAACCTTAAACCCCTAACAACAAACAACCCTAAACCCCTAACAACAAACAACACTAACACCCTAACAACAAACAACTCAAACCCCCTAACAACAAACAACCCTAAACCCCTAACAACAAACAACACTAACACCCTAACAACAAACAACTCTAACCCCCTAACAACAAACAACCCTAAACCCCTAACATCAAACAACACTAACCCCCTAACAACACAAACCACTAACACCCTAACAACAAACAACACTAACACCCTAACAACAAAAACCACTAAACCCCAACAAGAAACAACCCTAAACCCCTAACAACAAACACTAACCCCCTAACAACAAACAACCCTAACCCCTGAAAACCATAAACACTAACCCACTAACAACAAACAACCCTAACCCACTAACAACAAACAACCCTAAACCCCTAACATCAAACAACACTAACCCCCTAACAACACAAACCACTAACACCCTAACAACAAACAACACTAACACCCTAACAACAAAAACCACTAAACCCCAACAAGAAACAACCTTAAACCCCTAACAACAAACAACCCTAAACCCCTAACAACAAACAACACTAACACCCTAACAACAAACAACCCTAACCCCCTAACAACAAACAACCCTAAACCCCTAACATCAAACAACACTAACCCCCTAACAACACAAACCACTAACACCCTAACAAGAAACAACACTAACACCCTAACAACAAACAACTCTAACCCCCTAACAACAAACAACCCTAAACCCCTAACATCAAACAACACTAACCCCCTAACAACACAAACCACTAACACCCTAACAACAAACAACACTAACACCCTAACAACAAAAACCACTAAACCCCAACAAGAAACAACCTTAAACCCCTAACAACAAACAACCCTACACCCCTAACAACAAACAACACTAACTCCCTAACAACAAACAACTCTAACCCCCTAACAACAAACAACCCTAAACCCCTAACAACAAACAACACTAACACCCTAACAACAAACAACTCTAACCCCCTAACAACAAACAACCCTAAACCCCTAACATCAAACAACACTAACCCCCTAACAACACAAACCACTAACCCCCTAACAACAAACAACACTAACACCCTAACAACAAAAACCACTAAAATCCAACAAGAAACAACCTTAAACCCCTAACAAGAAACAACCCTAACCCCCTAACAACAAACAACACTAACACCCTAACAACAAACAACTCTAACCCCCTAACAACAAACAACCCTAAACCCCTAACATCAAACAACACTAACCCCCTAACAACACAAACCACTAACACCCTAACAACAAAAACCACTAAACCCCAACAAGAAACAACCCTAAACCCCTAACAACAAACAACCCTAAACCCCTAACAACAAACAACACTAACACCCTAACAACAAACAACTCTAACCCCCTAACAACAAACAACCCTAAACCCCTAACATCAAACAACACTAACCCCCTAACAACACAAACCACTAACACCCTAACAACAAACAACACTAACACCCTAACAACAAAAACCACTAAACCCCAACAAGAAACAACCTTAAACCCCTAACAACAAACAACCCTAAACCCCTAACATCAAACAACACTAACACCCTAGCAACAAACAACTCTAACCCCCTAACAACAAACAACCCTAAACCCCTAACAACAAACAACACTAACACCCTAACAACAAACAACCCTAACCCACTAACAACAAACAACCCTAACCCACTAACAACAAAAACCACTAAACCCCAACAAGAAACAACCCTAAACCCCTAAAAACAAACACTAACCCCCTAACAAAAAACAACACTAAACCCCTAACAAGAAACTACCCTAACCCCGTAACAAAAACAACACTAACCCCGTAACAAGAAACAACCCTAACCCCCTAACAACAAAGAACACTAACACCCTAACAACAAACAACCCTAAACCCCTAACATCAAAGAACACTAACACCCTAACAACAAACAACCGTAACCCCCTAACAACAAACACTAACCCCCAAACAACAAACAACCCTAACCCCTGAAAACCAAAAACACTAACCCACTAACAACAAACAACCCTAACCCACTAACAACAAACAACCCTAAACCCTAACATCAAACAACACTAACCCCCTAACAACACAAACCACTAACACCCTAACAACAAACAACACTAACACCCTAAAAACAAAAACCACTAAACCCCAACAAGAAACAACCTTAAACCCCTAACAACAAACAACCCTAAACCCCTAACAACAAACAACATTAACACCCTAACAACAAACAACGCTAACCCCCTAACAACAAACAACCCTAAACCCCTAACATCAAACAACACTAACCCCCTAACAACACAAACCACTAACACCCTAACAACAAACAACACTAACACCCTAACAACAAAAACCACTAAACCCCAACAAGAAACAACCTTAAACCCCTAACAACAAACAACCCTAAACCCCTAACATCAAACACCACTAACACCCTAACAACAAACAACTCTAATCCCCTAACAACAAACAACCCTAAACCCCTAACAACAAACAACACTAACACCCTAACAACAAAAACCACTAAACCCCAACAAGAAACAACCTTAAACCCCTAACAACAAACAACACTAACACCCTAACAACAAACAACTCTAACCCCCTAACAACAAACAACCCTAAACCCCTAACATCAAACAACACTAACCCCCTAACAACAAAAACCACTTACACCCTAACAAACAACAAACAACACTAACACCCTAACAACAAAAACCACTAAACCCCAACAAGAAACAACCTTAAACCCCTAACAACAAACAACCCTAATCCCTGAAAACCAAAAACACTAACCCGCTAACAACAAACAACCCTAACCCACTAACAACAAACAACCCTAAACCCCTAACATCAAACAACACTAACCCCCTAACAACACAAACCACTAACACCCTAACAACAAACAACACTAACACCCTAACAACAAAAACCACTAAACCCCAACAAGAAACAACCTTAAACCCCTAACAACAAACAACCCTACACCCCTAACAACAAACAACACTAACTCCCTAACAACAAACAACTCTAACCCCCTAACAACAAACAACCCTAAACCCCTAACAACAAACAACACTAACACCCTAACAACAAACAACTCTAACCCCCTAACAACAAACAACCCTAAACCCCTAACATCAAACAACACTAACCCCCTAACAACACAAACCACTAACCCCCTAACAACAAACAACACTAACACCCTAACAACAAAAACCACTAAAATCCAACAAGAAACAACCTTAAACCCCTAACAAGAAACAACCCTAACCCCCTAACAACGAACAACACTAACACCCTAACAACAAACAACTCTAACCCCCTAACAACAAACAACCCTAAACCCCTAACATCAAACAACACTAACCCCCTAACAACACAAACCACTAACACCCTAACAACAAAAACCACTAAACCCCAACAAGAAACAACCCTAAACCCCTAACAACAAACAACCCTAAACCCCTAACAACAAACAACACTAACACCCTAACAACAAACAACTCTTACCCCCTAACAACAAACAACCCTAAACCCCTAACATCAAACAACACTAACCCCCTAACAACACAAACCACTAACACCCTAACAACAAACAACACTAACACCCTAACAACAAAAACCACTAAACCCCAACAAGAAACAACCTTAAACCCCTAACAACAAACAACCCTAAACCCCTAACATCAAACAACACTAACACCCTAGCAACAAACAACTCTAACCCCCTAACAACAAACAACCCTAAACCCCTAACAACAAACAACACTAACACCCTAACAACAAACAACCCTAACCCACTAACAACAAACAACCCTAACCCACTAACAACAAAAACCACTAAACCCCAACAAGAAACAACCCTAAACCCCTAAAAACAAACACTAACCCCCTAACAAAAAACAACACTAAACCCCTAACAAGAAACTACCCTAACCCCGTAACAAAAACAACACTAACCCCGTAACAAGAAACAACCCTAACCCCCTAACAACAAAGAACACTAACACCCTAACAACAAACAACCCTAAACCCCTAACATCAAAGAACACTAACACCCTAACAACAAACAACCGTAACCCCCTAACAACAAACACTAACCCCCAAACAACAAACAACCCTAACCCCTGAAAACCAAAAACACTAACCCACTAACAACAAACAACCCTAACCCACTAACAACAAACAACCCTAAACCCTAACATCAAACAACACTAACCCCCTAACAACACAAACCACTAACACCCTAACAACAAACAACACTAACACCCTAAAAACAAAAACCACTAAACCCCAACAAGAAACAACCTTAAACCCCTAACAACAAACAACCCTAAACCCCTAACAACAAACAACATTAACACCCTAACAACAAACAACGCTAACCCCCTAACAACAAACAACCCTAAACCCCTAACATCAAACAACACTAACCCCCTAACAACACAAACCACTAACACCCTAACAACAAACAACACTAACACCCTAACAACAAAAACCACTAAACCCCAACAAGAAACAACCTTAAACCCCTAACAACAAACAACCCTAAACCCCTAACATCAAACACCACTAACACCCTAACAACAAACAACTCTAATCCCCTAACAACAAACAACCCTAAACCCCTAACAACAAACAACACTAACACCCTAACAACAAAAACCACTAAACCCCAACAAGAAACAACCTTAAACCCCTAACAACAAACAACACTAACACCCTAACAACAAACAACTCTAACCCCCTAACAACAAACAACCCTAAACCCCTAACATCAAACAACACTAACCCCCTAACAACAAAAACCACTTACACCCTAACAAACAACAAACAACACTAACACCCTAACAACAAAAACCACTAAACCCCAACAAGAAACAACCTTAAACCCCTAACAACAAACAACCCTAATCCCTGAAAACCAAAAACACTAACCCGCTAACAACAAACAACCCTAACCCACTAACAACAAACAACCCTAAACCCCTAACATCAAACAACACTAACCCCCTAACAACACAAACCACTAACACCCTAACAACAAACAACACTAACACCCTAACAACAAAAACCACTAAACCCCAACAAGAAACAACCTTAAACCCCTAACAACAAACAACCCTACACCCCTAACAACAAACAACACTAACTCCCTAACAACAAACAACTCTAACCCCCTAACAACAAACAACCCTAAACCCCTAACATCAAACAACACTAAACCCCTAACAACACAAACCACTAACACCCTAACAACAAACAACCCTAACCCCCTAACAACAAACAACCCTAAACCCCTAACATCAAACAACACTAACACCCTAACAACACAAACCACTAACACCCTAACAACAAACAGCCCTAACCCCCTAACAACAAACACTAACGCCCAAACAACAAACAACCCTAACCTCTGAAAACCAAAAACACTAACCCACTAACAACAAACAACCCTAACCCACTAACAACAAACAAACCTAAACCCCTAACATCAAACAACATTAACCCCCTAACAACACAAACCAGTAACACCCTAACAACAAACAACACTAACACCCTAACAACAAAAACCACTAAACCCCAACAAGAAACAACCTTAAACCCCTAACAACAATCAACCCTAAACCCCTAACAACAAACAACACTAACACCCTAACAACAAACAACTCTAACCCCCTAACAACAAACAACCCTAAACCCCTAACAACAAACAACACTAACACCCTAACAACAAACAACTCTAACCCCCTAACAACAAACAACCCTAAACCCCTAACATCAAACAACACTAACCCCCTAGCAACACAAACCACTAACCCCCTAACAACAAACAACACTAACACCCTAACAACAAAAACCACTAAAACCCAACAAGAAACAACCTTAAACCCCTAACAAGAAACAACCCTAACCCCCTAACAACAAACAACACTAACACCCTAACAACAAACAACTCTAACCCCCTAACAACAAACAACCCTAAACCCCTAACATCAAACAACACTAACCCCCTAACAACACAAACCACTAACACCCTAACAACAAAAACCACTAAACCCCAACAAGAAACAACCCTAAACCCCTAACAACAAACAACCCTAAACCCCTAACAACAAACAACACTAACACCCTAACAACAAACAACCCTAACCCACTAACAACAAACAACCCTAACCCACTAACAACAAAAACCACTAAACCCCAACAAGAAACAACCCTAAACCCCTAACAACAAACACTAACCCCCTAACAAAAAACAACACTAAACCCCTAACAAGAAACTACCCTAACCCCGTAACAAAAACAACACTAACCCCATAACAAGAAACAACCCTAACCCCCTAACAACAAAGAACACTAACACCCTAACAACAAACAACCCTAAACCCCTAACATCAAAGAACACTAACACCCTAACAACAAACAACCGTAACCCCCTAACAACAAACACTAACCCCCAAACAACAAACAACCCTAACCCCTGAAAACCAAAAACACTAACCCACTAACAACAAACAACCCTAACCCACTAACAACAAACAACCCTAAACCCTAACATCAAACAACACTAACCCCCTAACAACACAAACCACTAACACCCTAACAACAAACAACACTAACACCCTAAAAACAAAAACCACTAAACCCCAACAAGAAACAACCTTAAACCCCTAACAACAAACAACCCTAAACCCCTAACAACAAACAACATTAACACCCTAACAACAAACAACGCTAACCCCCTAACAACAAACAACCCTAAACCCCTAACATCAAACAACACTAACCCCCTAACAACACAAACCACTAACACCCTAACAACAAACAACACTAACACCCTAACAACAAAAACCACTAAACCCCAACAAGAAACAACCTTAAACCCCTAACAACAAACAACCCTAAACCCCTAACAACAAACAGCACTAACACCCTAACAAAAAACAACTCTAACCCCCTAACAACAAACAACCCTAAACCCCTAACATCAAACAACACAAACCCCCTAACAACACAAACCACTAACACCCTAACAACAAACAACACTAACACACTAACAACAAAAACCACTAAACCCCAACAAGAAACAACCTTAAACCCCTAACAACAAACAACCCTAACCCCTGAAAACCAAAAACACTAACCCACTAACAACAAACAACCCTAACCCACTAACAACAAAAAACCCGAAACCCCTAACATCAAACAACACTAACCCCCTAACAACACAAACCACTAACACCCTAACAACAAACAACACTAACACCCTAACAACAAAAACCACTAAACCCCAACAAGAAACAACCTTAAACCCCTAACAACAAACAACCCTAAACCCCTAACAACAAACAACACTAACACCCTAACAACAAACAACTCTAACCCCCTAACAACAAACAACCCTAAACCCCTAACATCAAACAACACTAACCCCCTAACAACACAAACCACTAACACCCTAACAACAAACAACCCTAACCCCCTAACAACAAACAACCCTAAACCCCTAACATCAAACAACACTAACACCCTAACAACACAAACCACTAACACCCTAACAACAAACAACCCTAACCCCCAACAACAAACACTAACCCCCAAACAACAAACAACCCTAACCCCTGAAAACCAAAAACACTAACCCACTAACAACAAACAACCCTACCCACTAACAACAAACAACCCTAAACCCCTAACATCAAACAACACTAACCCCCTAACAACACAAACCACTAACACCCTAACAACAAACAACACTAACACCCTAACAACAAAAACCACTAAACCCCAACAAGAAACAACCTTAAACCCCTAACAACAAACAACCCTAAACCCCTAACATCAAACAACACTAACACCCTAACAACAAACAACTCTAACCCCCTAACAACAAACAACCCTAAACCCCTAACATCAAACAACACTAACACCCTAACAACAAAAACCACTAAACCCCAACAAGAAACAACCTTAAACCCCTAACAACAAACAACCCTAAACCCCTAACAACAAACAACACTAACACCCTAACAACAAACAACTCTAACCCCCTAACAACAAACAACCCTAAACCCCTAACATCAAACAACACTAACCCCCTAACAACACAAACCACTAACACCCTAACAACAAACAACACTAACACCCTAACAACAAAAACCACTAAACCCCAACAAGAAACAACCTTAAACCCCTAACAACAAACAACCCTAAACCCCTAACAACAAACAACACTAACACCCTACCAACAAACAACTCTAACCCCCTAACAACAAACAACCCTAAACCCCTAACATCAAACAACACTAACCCCCTAACAACACAAACCACTAACACCCTAACAACAAACAACACTAACACCCTAACAACAAACACCACTAAACCCCAACAAGAAACAACCTTAAACCCCTAACAACAAACAACCCTATACCCCTAACAACAAACAACACTAACACCCTAACAACAAACAACTCAAACCCCCTAACAACAAACAACCCTAAACCCCTAACAACAAACAACACTAACACCCTAACAACAAACAACTCTAACCCCCTAACAACAAACAACCCTAAACCCCTAACATCAAACAACACTAACCCCCTAACAACACAAACCACTAACACCCTAACAACAAACAACACTAACACCCTAACAACAAAAACCACTAAACCCCAACAAGAAACAACCCTAAACCCCTAACAACAAACACTAACCCCCTAACAACAAACAACCCTAACCCCTGAAAACCATAAACACTAACCCACTAACAACAAACAACCCTAACCCACTAACAACAAACAACCCTAAACCCCTAACATCAAACAACACTAACCCCCTAACAACACAAACCACTAACACCCTAACAACAAACAACACTAACACCCTAACAACAAAAACCACTAAACCCCAACAAGAAACAACCTTAAACCCCTAACAACAAACAACCCTAAACCCCTAACATCAAACAACACTAACACCCTAACAACAAACAACTCTAACCCCCTAACAACAAACAACCCTAAACCCCTAACATCAAACAACACTAACACCCTAACAACAAAAACCACTAAACCCCAACAAGAAACAACCTTAAACCCCTAACAACAAACAACCCTAAACCCCTAACAACAAACAACACTAACACCCTAACAACAAACAACACTAACCCCCTAACAACAAACAACCCTAAACCCCTAACATCAAACAACACTAACCCCCTAACAACACAAACCACTAACACCCTAACAACAAACAACACTAACACCCTAACAACAAACAACTCTAACCCCCTAACAACAAACAACCCTAAACCCCTAACATCAAACAACACTAACCCCCTAACAAAACAAACCACTAACACCCTAACAACAAACAACACTAACACCCTAACAACAAAAACCACTAAACCCCAACAAGAAACAACCTTAAACACCTAACAACAAACAACCCTAAACCCCTAACATCAAACAACACTAACACCCTAACAACAAACAACTCTAACCCCCTAACAACAAACAACCCTAAACCCCTAACAACAAACAACACTAACACCCTAACAACACAAACCACTAACACCCAACAACAAACAACCCTAACACCCTAACAACAAAAACCACTAAACCCCAACAAGAAACAACCTTAAACCCCTAACAACAAACAACCCTAAACCCCTAACATCAAACAACACTAACACCCTAACAACAAACAACTCTAACCCCCTAACAACAAACAACCCTAAACCCCTAACAACAAACAACACTAACACCCTAACAACAAAAACCACTAAACCCCAACAAGAAACAACCTTAAACCCGTAACAACAAACAACCCTAAACCCCTAACAACAAACAACACTAACACCCTAACAACAAACAACTCCAACCCCCTAACAACAAACAACCCTAAACCCCTAACATCAAACAACACTAACCCCCTAACAACACAAACCACTAACACCCTAACAACAAACAACACTAACACCCTAACAACAAAAACCACTAAACCCCAACAAGAAACAACCTTAAACCCCTAACAACAAACAACCCTAAACCCCTAACAACAAACAACACTAACACCCTAACAACAAACAACCCTAACCCCCTAACAACAAACAACCCTAAACCCCTAACATCAAACAACACTAACCCCCTAACAACACAAACCACTAACACCCTAACAATAAACAACACTAACACCCTAACAACAAAAACCACTAAACCCCAACAAGAAACAACCTTAAACCCCTAACAACTAACAACCCTAAACCCCTAACAACAAACAACACTAACACCCTAACAACAAACAACTCTAACCCCCTAACAACAAACAACCCTAAACCCCTAACATCAAACAACACTAACCCCCTAACAACACAAACCACTAACACCCTAACAACAAACAACACTAACACCCTAACAACAAAAACCACTAAACCCCAACAAGAAACAACCTTAAACCCCTAACAACAAACAACCCTAAACCCCTAACAACAAACAACACTAACACCCTAACAACAAACAACTCAAACCCCCTAACAACAAACAACCCTAAACCCCTAACAACAAACAACACTAACACCCTAACAACAAACAACTCTAACCCCCTAACAACAAACAACCCTAAACCCCTAACATCAAACAACACTAACCCCCTAACAACACAAACCACTAACACCCTAACAACAAACAACACTAACACCCTAACAACAAAAACCACTAAACCCCAACAAGAAACAACCCTAAACCCCTAACAACAAACACTAACCCCCTAACAACAAACAACCCTAACCCCTGAAAACCATAAACACTAACCCACTAACAACAAACAACCCTAACCCACTAACAACAAACAACCCTAAACCCCTAACATCAAACAACACTAACCCCCTAACAACACAAACCACTAACACCCTAACAACAAACAACACTAACACCCTAACAACAAAAACCACTAAACCCCAACAAGAAACAACCTTAAACCCCTAACAACAAACAACCCTAAACCCCTAACAACAAACAACACTAACACCCTAACAACAAACAACCCTAACCCCCTAACAACAAACAACCCTAAACCCCTAACATCAAACAACACTAACCCCCTAACAACACAAACCACTAACACCCTAACAAGAAACAACACTAACACCCTAACAACAAACAACTCTAACCCCCTAACAACAAACAACCCTAAACCCCTAACATCAAACAACACTAACCCCCTAACAAAACAAACCACTAACACCCTAACAACAAACAACACTAACACCCTAACAACAAAAACCACTAAACCCCAACAAGGAACAACCTTAAACCCCTAACAACAAACAACCCTAAACCCCTAACATCAAACAACACTAACACCCTAACAACAAACAACTCTAACCCCCTAACAACAAACAACCCTAAACCCCTAACAACAAACAACACTAACACCCTAACAACACAAACCACTAACACCCAACAACAAACAACCCTAACACCCTAACAACAAAAACCACTAAACCCCAACAAGAAACAACCTTAAACCCCTAACAACAAACAACCCTAAACCCCTAACATCAAACAACACTAACACCCTAACAACAAACAACTCTAACCCCCTAACAACAAACAACCCTAAACCCCTAACAACAAACAACACTAACACCCTAACAACAAAAACCACTAAACCCCAACAAGAAACAACCTTAAACCCGTAACAACAAACAACCCTAAACCCCTAACAACAAACAACACTAACACCCTAACAACAAACAACTCTAACCCCCTAACAACAAACAACCCTAAACCCCTAACATCAAACAACACTAACCCCCAACAACACAAACCACTAACACCCTAACAACAAACAACACTAACACCCTAACAACAAAAACCACTAAACCCCAACAAGAAACAACCTTAAACCCCTAACAACAAACAACCCTAAACCCCTAACAACAAACAACACTAACACCCTAACAACAAACAACTCTAACCCCCTAACAACAAACAACCCTAAACCCCTAACATCAAACAACACTAACCCCCTAACAACACAAACCACTAACACCCTAACAACAAACAACACTAACACCCTAACAACAAAAACCACTAAACCCCAACAAGAAACAACCTTAAACACCTAACAACAAACAACCCTAACCCCTAACAACAAACAACACTAACACCCTAACAACAAACTCTAACCCCCTAACAACAAACAACCCTAAACCCCTACCATCAAACAACACTAACCCCCCAACAACACAAACCACTAACACGCTAACAACAAACAACACTAACACCCTAACAACAAAAACCACTAAACCCCAACAAGAAACAACCTTAAACCCCTAACAACAAACAACCCTAAACCCCTAACAACAAACAACACTAACACCCTAACAACACAAACCACTAACACCCTAACAACAAACAACACTAACACCCTAACAACAAAAACCACTAAACCCCAACAAGAAACAACCTTAAAACCCTAACAACAAACAACCCTAAACCCCTAACAACAAACAACACTAACACCCTAACAACAAACAACTCTAACCCCCTAACAACAAACAACCCTAAACCCCTAACATCAAACAACACTAACCCCCTAACAACAGAAACCACTAACACCCTAACAATAAACAACACTAACACCCTAACAACAAAAACCACTAAACCCCAACAAGAAACAACCTTAAACCCCTAACAACTAACAACCCTAAACCCCTAACAACAAACAACACTAACACCCTAACAACAAACAACTCTAACCCCCTAACAACAAACAACCCTAAACCCCTAACATCAAACAACACTAACCCCCTAACAACACAAACCACTAACACCCTAACAACAAACAACACTAACACCCTAACAACAAAAACCACTAAACCCCAACAAGAAACAACCTTAAACCCCTAACAACAAACAACCCTAAACCCCTAACAACAAACAACACTAACACCCTAACAACAAACAACTCAAACCCCCTAACAACAAACAACCCTAAACCCCTAACAACAAACAACACTAACACCCTAACAACAAACAACTCTAACCCCCTAACAACAAACAACCCTAAACCCCTAACATCAAACAACACTAACCCCCTAACAACACAAACCACTAACACCCTAACAACAAACAACACTAACACCCTAACAACAAAAACCACTAAACCCCAACAAGAAACAACCCTAAACCCCTAACAACAAACACTAACCCCCTAACAACAAACAACCCTAACCCCTGAAAACCATAAACACTAACCCACTAACAACAAACAACCCTAACCCACTAACAACAAACAACCCTAAACCCCTAACATCAAACAACACTAACCCCCTAACAACACAAACCACTAACACCCTAACAACAAACAACACTAACACCCTAACAACAAACACCACTAAACCCCAACAAGAAACAACCTTAAACCCCTAACAACAAACAACCCTAAACCCCTAACAACAAACAACACTAACACCCTAACAACAAACAACTCTAACCCCCTAACAACAAACAACCCTAAACCCCTAACATCAAACAACACTAACCCCCTAACAACAGAAACCACTAACACCCTAACAACAAACAACACTAACACCCTAACAACAAAAACCACTAAACCCCAACAAGAAACAACCTTAAACCCCTAACAACAAACAACCCTATACCCCTAACAACAAACAACACTAACACCCTAACAACAAAAAACTCAAACCCCCTAACAACAAACAACCCTAAACCCCTAACAACAAACAACACTAACACCCTAACAACAAACAACTCTAACCCCCTAACAACAAACAACCCTAAACCCCTAACATCAAACAACACTAACCCCCTAACAACACAAACCACTAACACCCTAACAACAAACAACACTAACACCCTAACAACAAAAACCACTAAACCCCAACAAGAAACAACCCTAAACCCCTAACAACAAACACTAACCCCCTAACAACAAACAACCCTAACCCCTGAAAACCATAAACACTAACCCACTAACAACAAACAACCCTAACCCACTAACAACAAACAACCCTAAACCCCTAACATCAAACAACACTAACCCCCTAACAACACAAACCACTAACACCCTAACAACAAACAACACTAACACCCTAACAACAAAAACCACTAAACCCCAACAAGAAACAACCTTAAACCCCTAACAACAAACAACCCTAAACCCCTAACATCAAACAACACTAACACCCTAACAACAAACAACTCTAACCCCCTAACAACAAACAACCCTAAACCCCTAACATCAAACAACACTAACACCCTAACAACAAAAACCACTAAACCCCAACAAGAAACAACCTTAAACCCCTAACAACAAACAACCCTAAACCCCTAACAACAAACAACACTAACACCCTAACAACAAACAACACTAACCCCCTAACAACAAACAACCCTAAACCCCTAACATCAAACAACACTAACCCCCTAACAACACAAACCACTAACACCCTAACAACAAACAACACTAACACCCTAACAACAAACAACTCTAACCCCCTAACAACAAACAACCCTAAACCCCTAACATCAAACAACACTAACCCCCTAACAAAACAAACCACTAACACCCTAACAACAAACAACACTAACACCCTAACAACAAAAACCACTAAACCCCAACAAGAAACAACCTTAAACACCTAACAACAAACAACCCTAAACCCCTAACATCAAACAACACTAACACCCTAACAACAAACAACTCTAACCCCCTAACAACAAACAACCCTAAACCCCTAACAACAAACAACACTAACACCCTAACAACACAAACCACTAACACCCAACAACAAACAACCCTAACACCCTAACAACAAAAACCACTAAACCCCAACAAGAAACAACCTTAAACCCCTAACAACAAACAACCCTAAACCCCTAACATCAAACAACACTAACACCCTAACAACAAACAACTCTAACCCCCTAACAACAAACAACCCTAAACCCCTAACATCAAACAACACTAACACCCTAACAACAAAAACCACTAAACCCCAACAAGAAACAACCTTAAACCCCTAACAACAAACAACCCTAAACCCCTAACAACAAACAACACTAACACCCTAACAACAAACAACACTAACCCCCTAACAACAAACAACCCTAAACCCCTAACATCAAACAACACTAACCCCCTAACAACACAAACCACTAACACCCTAACAACAAACAACACTAACACCCTAACAACAAACAACTCTAACCCCCTAACAACAAACAACCCTAAACCCCTAACATCAAACAACACTAACCCCCTAACAAAACAAACCACTAACACCCTAACAACAAACAACACTAACACCCTAACAACAAAAACCACTAAACCCCAACAAGAAACAACCTTAAACACCTAACAACAAACAACCCTAAACCCCTAACATCAAACAACACTAACACCCTAACAACAAACAACTCTAACCCCCTAACAACAAACAACCCTAAACCCCTAACAACAAACAACACTAACACCCTAACAACAAAAACCACTAAACCCCAACAAGAAACAACCTTAAACCCGTAACAACAAACAACCCTAAACCCCTAACAACAAACAACACTAACACCCTAACAACAAACAACTCCAACCCCCTAACAACAAACAACCCTAAACCCCTAACATCAAACAACACTAACCCCCTAACAACACAAACCACTAACACCCTAACAACAAACAACACTAACACCCTAACAACAAAAACCACTAAACCCCAACAAGAAACAACCTTAAACCCCTAACAACAAACAACCCTAAACCCCTAACAACAAACAACACTAACACCCTAACAACAAACAACCCTAACCCCCTAACAACAAACAACCCTAAACCCCTAACATCAAACAACACTAACCCCCTAACAACACAAACCACTAACACCCTAACAAGAAACAACACTAACACCCTAACAACAAACAACTCTAACCCCCTAACAACAAACAACCCTAAACCCCTAACATCAAACAACACTAACCCCCTAACAACACAAACCACTAACACCCTAACAATAAACAACACTAACACCCTAACAACAAAAACCACTAAACCCCAACAAGAAACAACCTTAAACCCCTAACAACTAACAACCCTAAACCCCTAACAACAAACAACACTAACACCCTAACAACAAACAACTCTAACCCCCTAACAACAAACAACCCTAAACCCCTAACATCAAACAACACTAACCCCCTAACAACACAAACCACTAACACCCTAACAACAAACAACACTAACACCCTAACAACAAAAACCACTAAACCCCAACAAGAAACAACCTTAAACCCCTAACAACAAACAACCCTAAACCCCTAACAACAAACAACACTAACACCCTAACAACAAACAACTCAAACCCCCTAACAACAAACAACCCTAAACCCCTAACAACAAACAACACTAACACCCTAACAACAAACAACTCTAACCCCCTAACAACAAACAACCCTAAACCCCTAACATCAAACAACACTAACCCCCTAACAACACAAACCACTAACACCCTAACAACAAACAACACTAACACCCTAACAACAAAAACCACTAAACCCCAACAAGAAACAACCCTAAACCCCTAACAACAAACACTAACCCCCTAACAACAAACAACCCTAACCCCTGAAAACCATAAACACTAACCCACTAACAACAAACAACCCTAACCCACTAACAACAAACAACCCTAAACCCCTAACATCAAACAACACTAACCCCCTAACAACACAAACCACTAACACCGTAACAACAAACAACACTAACACCCTAACAACAAAAACCACTAAACCCCAACAAGAAACAACCTTAAACCCCTAACAACAAACAACCCTAAACCCCTAACAACAAACAACACTAACACCCTAACAACAAACAACCCTAACCCCCTAACAACAAACAACCCTAAACCCCTAACATCAAACAACACTAACCCCCTAACAACACAAAACACTAACACCCTAACAACAAACAACACTAACACCCTAACAACAAACAACTCTAACCCCCTAACAACAAACAACCCTAAACCCCTAACATCAAACAACACTAACCCCCTAACAACACAAACCACTAACACCCTAACAATAAACAACACTAACACCCTAACAACAAAAACCACTAAACCCCAACAAGAAACAACCTTAAACCCCTAACAACTAACAACCCTAAACCCCTAACAACAAACAACACTAACACCCTAACAACAAACAACTCTAACCCCCTAACAACAAACAACCCTAAACCCCTAACATCAAACAACACTAACCCCCTAACAACACAAACCACTAACACCCTAACAACAAACAACACTAACACCCTAACAACAAAAACCACTAAACCCCAACAAGAAACAACCTTAAACCCCTAACAACAAACAACCCTAAACCCCTAACAACAAACAACACTAACACCCTAACAACAAACAACTCAAACCCCCTAACAACAAACAACCCTAAACCCCTAACAACAAACAACACTAACACCCTAACAACAAACAACTCTAACCCCCTAACAACAAACAACCCTAAACCCCTAACATCAAACAACACTAACCCCCTAACAACACAAACCACTAACACCCTAACAACAAACAACACTAACACCCTAACAACAAAAACCACTAAACCCCAACAAGAAACAACCCTAAACCCCTAACAACAAACACTAACCCCCTAACAACAAACAACCCTAACCCCTGAAAACCATAAACACTAACCCACTAACAACAAACAACCCTAACCCACTAACAACAAACAACCCTAAACCCCTAACATCAAACAACACTAACCCCCTAACAACACAAACCACTAACACCCTAACAACAAACAACACTAACACCCTAACAACAAAAACCACTAAACCCCAACAAGAAACAACCTTAAACCCCTAACAACAAACAACCCTAAACCCCTAACATCAAACAACACTAACACCCTAACAACAAACAACTCTAACCCCCTAACAACAAACAACCCTAAACCCCTAACATCAAACAACACTAACACCCTAACAACAAAAACCACTAAACCCCAACAAGAAACAACCTTAAACCCCTAACAACAAACAACCCTAAACCCCTAACAACAAACAACACTAACACCCTAACAACAAACAACACTAACCCCCTAACAACAAACAACCCTAAACCCCTAACATCAAACAACACTAACCCCCTAACAACACAAACCACTAACACCCTAACAACAAACAACACTAACACCCTAACAACAAACAACTCTAACCCCCTAACAACAAACAACCCTAAACCCCTAACATCAAACAACACTAACCCCCTAACAAAACAAACCACTAACACCCTAACAACAAACAACACTAACACCCTAACAACAAAAACCACTAAACCCCAACAAGAAACAACCTTAAACACCTAACAACAAACAACCCTAAACCCCTAACATCAAACAACACTAACACCCTAACAACAAACAACTCTAACCCCCTAACAACAAACAACCCTAAACCCCTAACAACAAACAACACTAACACCCTAACAACACAAACCACTAACACCCAACAACAAACAACCCTAACACCCTAACAACAAAAACCACTAAACCCCAACAAGAAACAACCTTAAACCCCTAACAACAAACAACCCTAAACCCCTAACATCAAACAACACTAACACCCTAACAACAAACAACTCTAACCCCCAAACAACAAACAACCCTAAACCCCTAACATCAAACAACACTAACACCCTAACAACAAAAACCACTAAACCCCAACAAGAAACAACCTTAAACCCCTAACAACAAACAACCCTAAACCCCTAACAACAAACAACACTAACACCCTAACAACAAACAACACTAACCCCCTAACAACAAACAACCCTAAACCCCTAACATCAAACAACACTAACCCCCTAACAACACAAACCACTAACACCCTAACAACAAACAACACTAACACCCTAACAACAAACAACTCTAACCCCCTAACAACAAACAACCCTAAACCCCTAACATCAAACAACACTAACCCCCTAACAAAACAAACCACTAACACCCTAACAACAAACAACACTAACACCCTAACAACAAAAACCACTAAACCCCAACAAGAAACAACCTTAAACACCTAACAACAAACAACCCTAAACCCCTAACATCAAACAACACTAACACCCTAACAACAAACAACTCTAACCCCCTAACAACAAACAACCCTAAACCCCTAACAACAAACAACACTAACACCCTAACAACAAAAACCACTAAACCCCAACAAGAAACAACCTTAAACCCGTAACAACAAACAACCCTAAACCCCTAACAACAAACAACACTAACACCCTAACAACAAACAACTCCAACCCCCTAACAACAAACAACCCTAAACCCCTAACATCAAACAACACTAACCCCCTAACAACACAAACCACTAACACCCTAACAACAAACAACACTAACACCCTAACAACAAAAACCACTAAACCCCAACAAGAAACAACCTTAAACCCCTAACAACAAACAACCCTAAACCCCTAACAACAAACAACACTAACACCCTAACAACAAACAACCCTAACCCCCTAACAACAAACAACCCTAAACCCCTAACATCAAACAACACTAACCCCCTAACAACACAAACCACTAACACCCTAACAAGAAACAACACTAACACCCTAACAACAAACAACTCTAACCCCCTAACAACAAACAACCCTAAACCCCTAACATCAAACAACACTAACCCCCTAACAACACAAACCACTAACACCCTAACAATAAACAACACTAACACCCTAAGAACAAAAACCACTAAACCCCAACAAGAAACAACCTTAAACCCCTAACAACTAACAACCCTAAACCCCTAACAACAAACAACACTAACACCCTAACAACAAACAACTCTAACCCCCTAACAACAAACAACCCTAAACCCCTAACATCAAACAACACTAACCCCCTAACAACACAAACCACTAACACCCTAACAACAAACAACACTAACACCCTAACAACAAAAACCACTAAACCCCAACAAGAAACAACCTTAAACCCCTAACAACAAACAACCCTAAACCCCTAACAACAAACAACACTAACACCCTAACAACAAACAACTCAAACCCCCTAACAACAAACAACCCTAAACCCCTAACAACAAACAACACTAACACCCTAACAACAAACAACTCTAACCCCCTAACAACAAACAACCCTAAACCCCTAACATCAAACAACACTAACCCCCTAACAACACAAACCACTAACACCCTAACAACAAACAACACTAACACCCTAACAACAAAAACCACTAAACCCCAACAAGAAACAACCCTAAACCCCTAACAACAAACACTAACCCCCTAACAACAAACAACCCTAACCCCTGAAAACCATAAACACTAACCCACTAACAACAAACAACCCTAACCCACTAACAACAAACAACCCTAAACCCCTAACATCAAACAACACTAACCCCCTAACAACACAAACCACTAACACCGTAACAACAAACAACACTAACACCCTAACAACAAAAACCACTAAACCCCAACAAGAAACAACCTTAAACCCCTAACAACAAACAACCCTAAACCCCTAACAACAAACAACACTAACACCCTAACAACAAACAACCCTAACCCCCTAACAACAAACAACCCTAAACCCCTAACATCAAACAACACTAACCCCCTAACAACACAAAACACTAACACCCTAACAACAAACAACACTAACACCCTAACAACAAACAACTCTAACCCCCTAACAACAAACAACCCTAAACCCCTAACATCAAACAACACTAACCCCCTAACAACACAAACCACTAACACCCTAACAATAAACAACACTAACACCCTAACAACAAAAACCACTAAACCCCAACAAGAAACAACCTTAAACCCCTAACAACTAACAACCCTAAAC
This sequence comes from Elephas maximus indicus, assembly GCF_024166365.1. Lineage (NCBI taxonomy): Eukaryota > Metazoa > Chordata > Mammalia > Proboscidea > Elephantidae > Elephas > Elephas maximus. Next base: position 1,112,053 of record NW_026060233.1, on the reverse strand, counting down.
CCCTAACAACAAACAACACTAACACCCTAACAACAAACAACTCTAACCCCCTAACAACAAACAACCCTAAACCCCTAACATCAAACAACACTAACCCCCTAACAACACAAACCACTAACACCCTAACAACAAACAACACTAACACCCTAACAACAAAAACCACTAAACCCCAACAAGAAACAACCTTAAACCCCTAACAACAAACAACCCTAAACCCCTAACAACAAACAACACTAACACCCTAACAACAAACAACTCAAACCCCCTAACAACAAACAACCCTAAACCCCTAACAACAAACAACACTAACACCCTAACAACAAACAACTCTAACCCCCTAACAACAAACAACCCTAAACCCCTAACATCAAACAACACTAACCCCCTAACAACACAAACCACTAACACCCTAACAACAAACAACACTAACACCCTAACAACAAAAACCACTAAACCCCAACAAGAAACAACCTTAAACCCCTAACAACAAACAACCCTAAACCCCTAACATCAAACAACACTAACACCCTAACAACAAACATCTCTAACCCCCTAACAACAAACAACCCTAAACCCCTAACATCAAACAACACTAACACCCTAACAACAAAAACCACTAAACCCCAACAAGAAACAACCTTAAACCCCTAACAACAAACAACCCTAAACCCCTAACAACAAACAACACTAACACCCTAACAACAAACAACCCTAACCCCCTAACAACAAACAACCCTAAACCCCTAACATCAAACAACACTAACCCCCTAACAACACAAACCACTAACACCCTAACAAGAAACAACACTAACACCCTAACAACAAACAACTCTAACCCCCTAACAACAAACAACCCTAAACCCCTAACATCAAACAACACTAACCCCCTAACAAAACAAACCACTAACACCCTAACAACAAACAACACTAACACCCTAACAACAAAAACCACTAAACCCCAACAAGGAACAACCTTAAACCCCTAACAACAAACAACCCTAAACCCCTAACATCAAACAACACTAACACCCTAACAACAAACAACTCTAAACCCCTAACAACAAACAACCCTAAACCCCTAACAACAAACAACACTAACACCCTAACAACACAAACCACTAGCACCCAACAACAAACAACCCTAACACCCTAACAACAAAAACCACTAAACCCCAACAAGAAAAAACCTTAAACCCCTAACAACAAACAACCCTAAACCCCTAACATCAAACAACACTAACACCCTAACAACAAACAACTCTAACCCCCTAACAACAAACAACCCTAAACCCCTAACAACAAACAACACTAACACCCTAACAACAAAAACCACTAAACCCCAACAAGAAACAACCTTAAACCCGTAACAACAAACAACCCTAAACCCCTAACAAGAAACAACACTAACACCCTAACAACAAACAACTCTAACCCCCTAACAACAAACAACCCTAAACCCCTAACATCAAACAACACTAACCCCCAACAACACAAACCACTAACACCCTAACAACAAACAACACTAACACCCTAACAACAAAAACCACTAAACCCCAACAAGAAACAACCTTAAACCCCTAACAACAAACAACCCTAAACCCCTAACAACAAACAACACTAACACCCTAACAACAAACAACTCTAACCCCCTAACAACAAACAACCCTAAACCCCTAACATCAAACAACACTAACCCCCTAACAACACAAACCACTAACACCCTAACAACAAACAACACTAACACCCTAACAACAAAAACCACTAAACCCCAACAAGAAACAACCTTAAACACCTAACAACAAACAACCCTAACCCCTAACAACAAACAACACTAACACCCTAACAACAAACTCTAACCCCCTAACAACAAACAACCCTAAACCCCTACCATCAAACAACACTAACCCCCCAACAACACAAACCACTAACACGCTAACAACAAACAACACTAACACCCTAACAACAAAAACCACTAAACCCCAACAAGAAACAACCTTAAACCCCTAACAACAAACAACCCTAAACCCCTAACAACAAACAACACTAACACCCTAACAACACAAACCACTAACACCCTAACAACAAACAACACTAACACCCTAACAACAAAAACCACTAAACCCCAACAAGAAACAACCTTAAAACCCTAACAACAAACAACCCTAAACCCCTAACAACAAACAACACTAACACCCTAACAACAAACAACTCTAACCCCCTAACAACAAACAACCCTAAACCCCTAACATCAAACAACACTAACCCCCTAACAACAGAAACCACTAACACCCTAACAATAAACAACACTAACACCCTAACAACAAAAACCACTAAACCCCAACAAGAAACAACCTTAAACCCCTAACAACTAACAACCCTAAACCCCTAACAACAAACAACACTAACACCCTAACAACAAACAACTCTAACCCCCTAACAACAAACAACCCTAAACCCCTAACATCAAACAACACTAACCCCCTAACAACACAAACCACTAACACCCTAACAACAAACAACACTAACACCCTAACAACAAAAACCACTAAACCCCAACAAGAAACAACCTTAAACCCCTAACAACAAACAACCCTAAACCCCTAACAACAAACAACACTAACACCCTAACAACAAACAACTCAAACCCCCTAACAACAAACAACCCTAAACCCCTAACAACAAACAACACTAACACCCTAACAACAAACAACTCTAACCCCCTAACAACAAACAACCCTAAACCCCTAACATCAAACAACACTAACCCCCTAACAACACAAACCACTAACACCCTAACAACAAACAACACTAACACCCTAACAACAAAAACCACTAAACCCCAACAAGAAACAACCCTAAACCCCTAACAACAAACACTAACCCCCTAACAACAAACAAACCTAACCCCTGAAAACCATAAACACTAACCCACTAACAACAAACAACCCTAACCCACTAACAACAAACAACCCTAAACCCCTAACATCAAACAACACTAACCCCCTAACAACACAAACCACTAACACCCTAACAACAAACAACACTAACACCCTAACAACAAACACCACTAAACCCCAACAAGAAACAACCTTAAACCCCTAACAACAAACAACCCTAAACCCCTAACAACAAACAACACTAACACCCTAACAACAAACAACTCTAACCCCCTAACAACAAACAACCCTAAACCCCTAACATCAAACAACACTAACCCCCTAACAACACAAACCACTAACACCCTAACAACAAACAACACTAACACCCTAACAACAAAAACCACTAAACCCCAACAAGAAACAACCTTAAACCCCTAACAACAAACAACCCTATACCCCTAACAACAAACAACACTAACACCCTAACAACAAACAACTCAAACCCCCTAACAACAAACAACCCTAAACCCCTAACAACAAACAACACTAACACCCTAACAACAAACAACTCTAACCCCCTAACAACAAACAACCCTAAACCCCTAACATCAAACAACACTAACCCCCTAACAACACAAACCACTAACACCCTAACAACAAACAACACTAACACCCTAACAACAAAAACCACTAAACCCCAACAAGAAACAACCCTAAACCCCTAACAACAAACACTAACCCCCTAACAACAAACAACCCTAACCCCTGAAAACCATAAACACTAACCCACTAACAACAAACAACCCTAACCCACTAACAACAAACAACCCTAAACCCCTAACATCAAACAACACTAACCCCCTAACAACACAAACCACTAACACCCTAACAACAAACAACACTAACACCCTAACAACAAAAACCACTAAACCCCAACAAGAAACAACCTTAAACCCCTAACAACAAACAACCCAAAACCCCTAACATCAAACAACACTAACACCCTAACAACAAACAACTCTAACCCCCTAACAACAAACAACCCTAAACCCCTAACATCAAACAACACTAACACCCTAACAACAAAAACCACTAAACCCCAACAAGAAACAACCTTAAACCCCTAACAACAAACAACCCTAAACCCCTAACAACAAACAACACTAACACCCTAACAACAAACAACACTAACCCCCTAACAACAAACAACCCTAAACCCCTAACATCAAACAACACTAACCCCCTAACAACACAAACCACTAACACCCTAACAACAAACAACACTAACACCCTAACAACAAACAACTCTAACCCCCTAACAACAAACAACCCTAAACCCCTAACATCAAACAACACTAACCCCCTAACAAAACAAACCACTAACACCCTAACAACAAACAACACTAACACCCTAACAACAAAAACCAGTAAACCCCAACAAGAAACAACCTTAAACACCTAACAACAAACAACCCTAAACCCCTAACATCAAACAACACTAACACCCTAACAACAAACAACTCTAACCCCCTAACAACAAACAACCCTAAACCCCTAACAACAAACAACACTAACACCCTAACAACACAAACCACTAACACCCAACAACAAACAACCCTAACACCCTAACAACAAAAACCACTAAACCCCAACAAGAAACAACCTTAAACCCCTAACAACAAACAACCCTAAACCCCTAACATCAAACAACACTAACACCCTAACAACAAACAACTCTAACCCCCTAACAACAAACAACCCTAAACCCCTAACAACAAACAACACTAACACCCTAACAACAAAAACCACTAAACCCCAACAAGAAACAACCTTAAACCCGTAACAACAAACAACCCTAAACCCCTAACAACAAACAACACTAACACCCTAACAACAAAAAACTCCAACCCCCTAACAACAAACAACCCTAAACCCCTAACATCAAACAACACTAACCCCCTAACAACACAAACCACTAACACCCTAACAACAAACAACACTAACACCCTAACAACAAAAACCACTAAACCCCAACAAGAAACAACCTTAAACCCCTAACAACAAACAACCCTAAACCCCTAACAACAAACAACACTAACACCCTAACAACAAACAACCCTAACCCCCTAACAACAAACAACCCTAAACCCCTAACATCAAACAACACTAACCCCCTAACAACACAAACCACTAACACCCTAACAAGAAACAACACTAACACCCTAACAACAAACAACTCTAACCCCCTAACAACAAACAACCCTAAACCCCTAACATCAAACAACACTAACCCCCTAACAACACAAACCACTAACACCCTAACAATAAACAACACTAACACCCTAACAACAAAAACCACTAAACCCCAACAAGAAACAACCTTAAACCCCTAACAACTAACAACCCTAAACCCCTAACAACAAACAACACTAACACCCTAACAACAAACAACTCTAACCCCCTAACAACAAACAACCCTAAACCCCTAACATCAAACAACACTAACCCCCTAACAACACAAACCACTAACACCCTAACAACAAACAACACTAACACCCTAACAACAAAAACCACTAAACCCCAACAAGAAACAACCTTAAACCCCTAACAACAAACAACCCTAAACCCCTAACAACAAACAACACTAACACCCTAACAACAAACAACTCAAACCCCCTAACAACAAACAACCCTAAACCCCTAACAACAAACAACACTAACACCCTAACAACAAACAACTCTAACCCCCTAACAACAAACAACCCTAAACCCCTAACATCAAACAACACTAACCCCCTAACAACACAAACCACTAACACCCTAACAACAAACAACACTAACACCCTAACAACAAAAACCACTAAACCCCAACAAGAAACAACCCTAAACCCCTAACAACAAACACTAACCCCCTAACAACAAACAACCCTAACCCCTGAAAACCATAAACACTAACCCACTAACAACAAACAACCCTAACCCACTAACAACAAACAACCCTAAACCCCTAACATCAAACAACACTAACCCCCTAACAACACAAACCACTAACACCGTAACAACAAACAACACTAACACCCTAACAACAAAAACCACTAAACCCCAACAAGAAACAACCTTAAACCCCTAACAACAAACAACCCTAAACCCCTAACAACAAACAACACTAACACCCTAACAACAAACAACCCTAACCCCCTAACAACAAACAACCCTAAACCCCTAACATCAAACAACACTAACCCCCTAACAACACAAACCACTAACACCCTAACAAGAAACAACACTAACACCCTAACAACAAACAACTCTAACCCCCTAACAACAAACAACCCTAAACCCCTAACATCAAACAACACTAACCCCCTAACAACACAAACCACTAACACCCTAACAATAAACAACACTAACACCCTAACAACAAAAACCACTAAACCCCAACAAGAAACAACCTTAAACCCCTAACAACAAACAACCCTAAACCCCTAACAACAAACAACACTAACACCCTAACAACAAACAACTCAAACCCCCTAACAACAAACAACCCTAAACCCCTAACAACAAACAACACTAACACCCTAACAACAAACAACTCTAACCCCCTAACAACAAACAACCCTAAACCCCTAACATCAAACAACACTAACCCCCTAACAACACAAACCACTAACACCCTAACAACAAACAACACTAACACCCTAACAACAAAAACCACTAAACCCCAACAAGAAACAACCCTAAACCCCTAACAACAAACACTAACCCCCTAACAACAAACAAACCTAACCCCTGAAAACCATAAACACTAACCCACTAACAACAAACAACCCTAACCCACTAACAACAAACAACCCTAAACCCCTAACATCAAACAACACTAACCCCCTAACAACACAAACCACTAACACCCTAACAACAAACAACACTAACACCCTAACAACAAACACCACTAAACCCCAACAAGAAACAACCTTAAACCCCTAACAACAAACAACCCTAAACCCCTAACAACAAACAACACTAACACCCTAACAACAAACAACTCTAACCCCCTAACAACAAACAACCCTAAACCCCTAACATCAAACAACACTAACCCCCTAACAACACAAACCACTAACACCCTAACAACAAACAACACTAACACCCTAACAACAAAAACCACTAAACCCCAACAAGAAACAACCTTAAACCCCTAACAACAAACAACCCTATACCCCTAACAACAAACAACACTAACACCCTAACAACAAACAACTCAAACCCCCTAACAACAAACAACCCTAAACCCCTAACAACAAACAACACTAACACCCTAACAACAAACAACTCTAACCCCCTAACAACAAACAACCCTAAACCCCTAACATCAAACAACACTAACCCCCTAACAACACAAACCACTAACACCCTAACAACAAACAACACTAACACCCTAACAACAAAAACCACTAAACCCCAACAAGAAACAACCCTAAACCCCTAACAACAAACACTAACCCCCTAACAACAAACAACCCTAACCCCTGAAAACCATAAACACTAACCCACTAACAACAAACAACCCTAACCCACTAACAACAAACAACCCTAAACCCCTAACATCAAACAACACTAACCCCCTAACAACACAAACCACTAACACCCTAACAACAAACAACACTAACACCCTAACAACAAAAACCACTAAACCCCAACAAGAAACAACCTTAAACCCCTAACAACAAACAACCCAAAACCCCTAACATCAAACAACACTAACACCCTAACAACAAACAACTCTAACCCCCTAACAACAAACAACCCTAAACCCCTAACATCAAACAACACTAACACCCTAACAACAAAAACCACTAAACCCCAACAAGAAACAACCTTAAACCCCTAACAACAAACAACCCTAAACCCCTAACAACAAACAACACTAACACCCTAACAACAAACAACACTAACCCCCTAACAACAAACAACCCTAAACCCCTAACATCAAACAACACTAACCCCCTAACAACACAAACCACTAACACCCTAACAACAAACAACACTAACACCCTAACAACAAACAACTCTAACCCCCTAACAACAAACAACCCTAAACCCCTAACATCAAACAACACTAACCCCCTAACAAAACAAACCACTAACACCCTAACAACAAACAACACTAACACCCTAACAACAAAAACCAGTAAACCCCAACAAGAAACAACCTTAAACACCTAACAACAAACAACCCTAAACCCCTAACATCAAACAACACTAACACCCTAACAACAAACAACTCTAACCCCCTAACAACAAACAACCCTAAACCCCTAACAACAAACAACACTAACACCCTAACAACACAAACCACTAACACCCAACAACAAACAACCCTAACACCCTAACAACAAAAACCACTAAACCCCAACAAGAAACAACCTTAAACCCCTAACAACAAACAACCCTAAACCCCTAACATCAAACAACACTAACACCCTAACAACAAACAACTCTAACCCCCTAACAACAAACAACCCTAAACCCCTAACAACAAACAACACTAACACCCTAACAACAAAAACCACTAAACCCCAACAAGAAACAACCTTAAACCCGTAACAACAAACAACCCTAAACCCCTAACAACAAACAACACTAACACCCTAACAACAAAAAACTCCAACCCCCTAACAACAAACAACCCTAAACCCCTAACATCAAACAACACTAACCCCCTAACAACACAAACCACTAACACCCTAACAACAAACAACACTAACACCCTAACAACAAAAACCACTAAACCCCAACAAGAAACAACCTTAAACCCCTAACAACAAACAACCCTAAACCCCTAACAACAAACAACACTAACACCCTAACAACAAACAACCCTAACCCCCTAACAACAAACAACCCTAAACCCCTAACATCAAACAACACTAACCCCCTAACAACACAAACCACTAACACCCTAACAAGAAACAACACTAACACCCTAACAACAAACAACTCTAACCCCCTAACAACAAACAACCCTAAACCCCTAACATCAAACAACACTAACCCCCTAACAACACAAACCACTAACACCCTAACAATAAACAACACTAACACCCTAACAACAAAAACCACTAAACCCCAACAAGAAACAACCTTAAACCCCTAACAACTAACAACCCTAAACCCCTAACAACAAACAACACTAACACCCTAACAACAAACAACTCTAACCCCCTAACAACAAACAACCCTAAACCCCTAACATCAAACAACACTAACCCCCTAACAACACAAACCACTAACACCCTAACAACAAACAACACTAACACCCTAACAACAAAAACCACTAAACCCCAACAAGAAACAACCTTAAACCCCTAACAACAAACAACCCTAAACCCCTAACAACAAACAACACTAACACCCTAACAACAAACAACTCAAACCCCCTAACAACAAACAACCCTAAACCCCTAACAACAAACAACACTAACACCCTAACAACAAACAACTCTAACCCCCTAACAACAAACAACCCTAAACCCCTAACATCAAACAACACTAACCCCCTAACAACACAAACCACTAACACCCTAACAACAAACAACACTAACACCCTAACAACAAAAACCACTAAACCCCAACAAGAAACAACCCTAAACCCCTAACAACAAACACTAACCCCCTAACAACAAACAACCCTAACCCCTGAAAACCATAAACACTAACCCACTAACAACAAACAACCCTAACCCACTAACAACAAACAACCCTAAACCCCTAACATCAAACAACACTAACCCCCTAACAACACAAACCACTAACACCGTAACAACAAACAACACTAACACCCTAACAACAAAAACCACTAAACCCCAACAAGAAACAACCTTAAACCCCTAACAACAAACAACCCTAAACCCCTAACAACAAACAACACTAACACCCTAACAACAAACAACCCTAACCCCCTAACAACAAACAACCCTAAACCCCTAACATCAAACAACACTAACCCCCTAACAACACAAACCACTAACACCCTAACAAGAAACAACACTAACACCCTAACAACAAACAACTCTAACCCCCTAACAACAAACAACCCTAAACCCCTAACATCAAACAACACTAACCCCCTAACAACACAAACCACTAACACCCTAACAATAAACAACACTAACACCCTAACAACAAAAACCACTAAACCCCAACAAGAAACAACCTTAAACCCCTAACAACTAACAACCCTAAACCCCTAACAACAAACAACACTAACACCCTAACAACAAACAACTCTAACCCCCTAACAACAAACAACCCTAAACCCCTAACATCAAACAACACTAACCCCCTAACAACACAAACCACTAACACCCTAACAACAAACAACACTAACACCCTAACAACAAAAACCACTAAACCCCAACAAGAAACAACCTTAAACCCCTAACAACAAACAACCCTAAACCCCTAACAACAAACAACACTAACACCCTAACAACAAACAACTCAAACCCCCTAACAACAAACAACCCTAAACCCCTAACAACAAACAACACTAACACCCTAACAACAAACAACTCTAACCCCCTAACAACAAACAACCCTAAACCCCTAACATCAAACAACACTAACCCCCTAACAACACAAACCACTAACACCCTAACAACAAACAACACTAACACCCTAACAACAAAAACCACTAAACCCCAACAAGAAACAACCCTAAACCCCTAACAACAAACACTAACCCCCTAACAACAAACAACCCTAACCCCTGAAAACCATAAACACTAACCCACTAACAACAAACAACCCTAACCCACTAACAACAAACAACCCTAAACCCCTAACATCAAACAACACTAACCCCCTAACAACACAAACCACTAACACCCTAACAACAAACAACACTAACACCCTAACAACAAAAACCACTAAACCCCAACAAGAAACAACCTTAAACCCCTAACAACAAACAACCCTAAACCCCTAACATCAAACAACACTAACACCCTAACAACAAACATCTCTAACCCCCTAACAACAAACAACCCTAAACCCCTAACATCAAACAACACTAACACCCTAACAACAAAAACCACTAAACCCCAACAAGAAACAACCTTAAACCCCTAACAACAAACAACCCTAAACCCCTAACAACAAACAACACTAACACCCTAACAACAAACAACCCTAACCCCCTAACAACAAACAACCCTAAACCCCTAACATCAAACAACACTAACCCCCTAACAACACAAACCACTAACACCCTAACAAGAAACAACACTAACACCCTAACAACAAACAACTCTAACCCCCTAACAACAAACAACCCTAAACCCCTAACATCAAACAACACTAACCCCCTAACAAAACAAACCACTAACACCCTAACAACAAACAACACTAACACCCTAACAACAAAAACCACTAAACCCCAACAAGGAACAACCTTAAACCCCTAACAACAAACAACCCTAAACCCCTAACATCAAACAACACTAACACCCTAACAACAAACAACTCTAACCCCCTAACAACAAACAACCCTAAACCCCTAACAACAAACAACACTAACACCCTAACAACACAAACCACTAACACCCAACAACAAACAACCCTAACACCCTAACAACAAAAACCACTAAACCCCAACAAGAAAAAACCTTAAACCCCTAACAACAAACAACCCTAAACCCCTAACATCAAACAACACTAACACCCTAACAACAAACAACTCTAACCCCCTAACAACAAACAACCCTAAACCCCTAACAACAAACAACACTAACACCCTAACAACAAAAACCACTAAACCCCAACAAGAAACAACCTTAAACCCGTAACAACAAACAACCCTAAACCCCTAACAAGAAACAACACTAACACCCTAACAACAAACAACTCTAACCCCCTAACAACAAACAACCCTAAACCCCTAACATCAAACAACACTAACCCCCTAACAACACAAACCACTAACACCCTAACAACAAACAACACTAACACCCTAACAACAAAAACCACTAAACCCCAACAAGAAACAACCTTAAACCCCTAACAACAAACAACCCTAAACCCCTAACAACAAACAACACTAACACCCTAACAACAAACAACTCTAACCCCCTAACAGCAAACAACCTTAAACCCCTAACATCAAACAACACTAACCCCCTAACAACACAAACCACTAACACCCTAACAACAAACAACACTAACACCCTAACAACAAAAACCACTAAACCCCAACAAGAAACAACCTTAAACCCCTAACAACAAACAACCCTAAACCCCTAACAACAAACAACACTAACACCCTAACAACAAACAACTCTAACCCCCTAACAACAAACAACCCTAAACCCCTAACATCAAACAACACTAACCCCCTAACAACCCAAACCACTAACACCCTAACAACAAACAACACTAACACCCTAACAACAAAAACCACTAAACCCCAACAAGAAACAACCTTAAACACCTAACAACAAACAACCCTAAACCCCTAACAACAAACAACACTAACACCCTAACAACAAACTCTAACCCCCTAACAACAAACAACCCTAAACCCCTACCATCAAACAACACTAACCCCCCAACAACACAAACCACTAACACGCTAACAACAAACAACACTAACACCCTAACAACAAAAACCACTAAACCCCAACAAGAAACACCCTTAAACCCCTAACAACAAACAACCCTAAACCCCTAACAACAAACAACACTAACACCCTAACAACACAAACCACTAACACCCTAACAACAAACAACACTAACACCCTAACAACAAAAACCACTAAACCCCAACAAGAAACAACCTTAAAACCCTAACAACAAACAACCCTAAACCCCTAACAACAAACAACACTAACACCCTAACAACAAACAACTCTAACCCCCTAACAACAAACAACCCTAAACCCCTAACATCAAACAACACTAACCCCCTAACAACAGAAACCACTAACACCCTAACAATAAACAACACTAACACCCTAACAACAAAAACCACTAAACCCCAACAAGAAACAACCTTAAACCCCTAACAACTAACAACCCTAAACCCCTAACAACAAACAACACTAACACCCTAACAACAAACAACTCTAACCCCCTAACAACAAACAACCCTAAACCCCTAACATCAAACAACACTAACCCCCTAACAACACAAACCACTAACACCCTAACAACAAACAACACTAACACCCTAACAACAAAAACCACTAAACCCCAACAAGAAACAACCTTAAACCCCTAACAACAAACAACCCTAAACCCCTAACAACAAACAACACTAACACCCTAACAACAAACAACTCAAACCCCCTAACAACAAACAACCCTAAACCCCTAACAACAAACAACACTAACACCCTAACAACAAACAACTCTAACCCCCTAACAACAAACAACCCTAAACCCCTAACATCAAACAACACTAACCCCCTAACAACACAAACCACTAACACCCTAACAACAAACAACACTAACACCCTAACAACAAAAACCACTAAACCCCAACAAGAAACAACCCTAAACCCCTAACAACAAACACTAACCCCCTAACAACAAACAACCCTAACCCCTGAAAACCATAAACACTAACCCACTAACAACAAACAACCCTAACCCACTAACAACAAACAACCCTAAACCCCTAACATCAAACAACACTAACCCCCTAACAACACAAACTACTAACACCCTAACAACAAACAACACTAACACCCTAACAACAAAAACCACTAAACCCCAACAAGAAACAACCTTAAACCCCTAACAACAAACAACCCTAAACCCCTAACATCAAACAACACTAACACCCTAACAACAAACAACTCTAACCCCCTAACAACAAACAACCCTAAACCCCTAACATCAAACAACACTAACACCCTAACAACAAAAACCACTAAACCCCAACAAGAAACAACATTAAACCCCTAACAACAAACAACCCTAAACCCCTAACAACAAACAACACTAACACCCTAACAACAAACAACCCTAACCCCCTAACAACAAACAACCCTAAACCCCTAACATCAAACAACACTAACCCCCTAACAACACAAACCACTAACACCCTAACAAGAAACAACACTAACACCCTAACAACAAACAACTCTAACCCCCTAACAACAAACAACCCTAAACCCCTAACATCAAACAACACTAACCCCCTAACAAAACAAACCACTAACACCCTAACAACAAACAACACTAACACCCTAACAACAAAAACCACTAAACCCCAACAAGAAACAGCCTTAAACCCCTAACAACAAACAACCCTAAACCCCTAACATCAAACAACACTAACACCCTAACAACAAACAACTCTAACCCCCTAACAACAAACAACCCTAAACCCCTAACAACAAACAACACTAACACCCTAACAACACAAACCACTATCACCCAACAACAAACAACCCTAACACCCTAACAACAAAAACCACTAAACCCCAACAAGAAACAACCTTAAACCCCTAACAACAAACAACCCTAAACCCCTAACAACAAACAACACTAACACCCTAACAACAAACAACTCAAACCCCCTAACAACAAACAACCCTAAACCCCTAACAACAAACAACACTAACACCCTAACAACAAACAACTCTAACCCCCTAACAACAAACAACCCTAAACCCCTAACAACAAACAACACTAACACCCTAACAACAAACAACCCTAACCCACTAACAACAAACAACCCTAACCCACTAACAACAAAAACCACTAAACCCCAACAAGAAGCAACCCTAAACCCCTAACAACAAACACTAACCCCCTAACAAAAAACAACACTAAACCCCTAACAAGAAACTACCCTAACCCCGTAACAAAAACAACACTAACCCCGTAACAAGAAACAACCCTAACCCCCTAACAACAAAGAACACTAACACCCTAACAACAAACAACCCTAAACCCCTAACATCAAAGAACACTAACACCCTAACAACAAACAACCGTAACCCCCTAACAACAAACACTAACCCCCAAACAACAAACAACCCTAACCCCTGAAAACCAAAAACACTAACCCACTAACAACAAACAACCCTAACCCACTAACAACAAACAACCCTAAACCCTAACATCAAACAACACTAACCCCCTAACAACACAAACCACTAACACCCTAACAACAAACAACACTAACACCCTAAAAACAAAAACCACTAAACCCCAACAAGAAACAACCTTAAACCCCTAACAACAAACAACCCTAAACCCCTAACAACAAACAACATTAACACCCTAACAACAAACAACGCTAACCCCCTAACAACAAACAACCCTAAACCCCTAACATCAAACAACACTAACCCCCTAACAACACAAACCACTAACACCCTAACAACAAACAACACTAACACCCTAACAACAAAAACCACTAAACCCCAACAAGAAACAACCTTAAACCCCTAACAACAAACAACCCTAAACCCCTAACAACAAACAGCACTAACACCCTAACAACAAACAACTCTAACCCCCTAACAACAAACAACCCTAAACCCCTAACATCAAACAGCACAAACCCCCTAACAACACAAACCACTAACACCCTAACAACAAACAACACTAACACCCTAACAACAAAAACTACTAAACCCCAACAAGAAACAACCTTAAACCCCTAACAACAAACAACCCTAACCCCTGAAAACCAAAAACACTAACCCACTAACAACAAACAACCCTAACCCACTAACAACAAAAAACCCTAAACCCCTAACATCAAACAACACTAACCCCCTAACAACACAAACCACTAACACCCTAACAACAAACAACACTAACACCCTAACAACAAAAACCACTAAACCCCAACAAGAAACAACCTTAAACCCCTAACAACAAACAACCCTAAACCCCTAACAACAAACAACACTAACACCCTAACAACAAACAACTCTAACCCCCTAACAACAAACAACCCTAAACCCCTAACATCAAACAACACTAACCCCCTAACAACACAAACCACTAACACCCTAACAACAAACAACCCTAACCCCCTAACAACAAACAACCCTAAACCCCTAACATCAAACAACACTAACACCCTAACAACACAAACCACTAACACCCTAACAACAAACAACCCTAACCCCCAACAACAAACACTAACCCCCAAACAACAAACAACCCTAACCCCTGAAAACCAAAAACACTAACCCACTAACAACAAACAACCCTACCCACTAACAACAAACAACCCTAAACCCCTAACATCAAACAACACTAACCCCCTAACAACACAAACCACTAACACCCTAACAACAAACAACACTAACACCCTAACAACAAAAACCACTAAACCCCAACAAGAAACAACCTTAAACCCCTAACAACAAACAACCCTAAACCCCTAACATCAAACAACACTAACACCCTAACAACAAACAACTCTAACCCCCTAACAACAAACAACCCTAAACCCCTAACATCAAAAAACACTAACACCCTAACAACAAAAACCACTAAACCCCAACAAGAACAAACCTTAAACCCCTAACAACAAACAACCCTAAACCCCTAACAACAAACAACACTAACACCCTAACAACAAACAACTCTAACCCCCTAACAACAAACAAACCTAAACCCCTAACATCAAACAACACTAACCCCCTAACAACACAAACCACTAACACCCTAACAACAAACAACACTAACACCCTAACAACAAACACCACTAAACCCCAACAAGAAACAACCTTAAACCCCTAACAACAAACAACCCTAAACCCCTAACAACAAACAACACTAACACCCTACCAACAAACAACTCTAACCCCCTAACAACAAACAACCCTAAACCCCTAACATCAAACAACACTAACCCCCTAACAACACAAACCACTAACACCCTAACAACAAACAACACTAACACCCTAACAACAAACACCACTAAACCCCAACAAGAAACAACCTTAAACCCCTAACAACAAACAACCCTAAACCCCTAACAACAAACAACACTAACACCCTAACAACAAACAACTCTAACCCCCTAACAACAAACAACCCTAAACCCCTAACATCAAACAACACTAACCCCCTAACAACACAAACCACTAACACCCTAACAACAAACAACACTAACACCCTAACAACAAAAACCACTAAACCCCAACAAGAAACAACCTTAAACCCCTAACAACAAACAACCCTATACCCCTAACAACAAACAACACTAACACCCTAACAACAAACAACTCAAACCCCCTAACAACAAACAACCCTAAACCCCTAACAACAAACAACACTAACACCCTAACAACAAACACCTCTAACCCCCTAACAACAAACAACCCTAAACCCCTAACATCAAACAACACTAACCCCCTAACAACACAAACCACTAACACCCTAACAACAAACAACACTAACACCCTAACAACAAAAACCACTAAACCCCAACAAGAAACAACCCTAAACCCCTAACAACAAACACTAACCCCCTAACAACAAACAACCCTAACCCCTGAAAACCATAAACACTAACCCACTAACAACAAACAACCCTAACCCACTAACAACAAACAACCCTAAACCCCTAACATCAAACAACACTAACCCCCTAACAACACAAACCACTAACACCCTAACAACAAACAACACTAACACCCTAACAACAAAAACCACTAAACCCCAACAAGAAACAACCTTAAACCCCTAACAACAAACAACCCTAAACCCCTAACATCAAACAACACTAACACCCTAACAACAAACAACTCTAACCCCCTAACAACAAACAACCCTAAACCCCTAACATCAAACAACACTAACACCCTAACAACAAAAACCACTAAACCCCAACAAGAAACAACCTTAAACCCGTAACAACAAACAACCCTAAAACCCTAACAACAAACAACACTAACACCCTAACAACAAACAACACTAACCCCCTAACAACAAACAACCCTAAACCCCTAACATCAAACAACACTAACCCCCTAACAACACAAACCACTAAAACCCTAACAACAAACAACACTAACACCCTAACAACAAACAACTCTAACCCCCTAACAACAAACAACCCTAAACCCCTAACATCAAACAACACTAACCCCCTAACAAAACAAACCACTAACACCCTAACAACAAACAACACTAACACCCTAACAACAAAAACCACTAAACCCCAACAAGAAACAACCTTAAACACCTAACAACAAACAACCCTAAACCCCTAACATCAAACAACACTAACACCCTAACAACAAACAACTCTAACCCCCTAACAACAAACAACCCTAAACCCCTAACAACAAACAACACTAACACCCTAACAACACAAACCACTAACACCCAACAACAAACAACCCTAACACCCTAACAACAAAAACCACTAAACCCCAACAAGAAACAACCTTAAACCCCTAACAACAAACAACCCTAAACCCCTAACATCAAACAACACTAACACCCTAACAACAAACAACTCTAACCCCCTAACAACAAACAACCCTAAACCCCTAACAACAAACAACACTAACACCCTAACAACAAAAACCACTAAACCCCAACAAGAAACAACCTTAAACCCCTAACAACAAACAACCCTAAACCCCTAACAACAAACAACACTAACACCCTAACAACAAACAACTCTAACCCCCTAACAACAAACAACCCTAAACCCCTAACATCAAACAACACTAACCCCCTAACAACACAAACCACTAACACCCTAACAATAAACAACACTAACACCCTAACAACAAAAACCACTAAACCCCAACAAGAAACAACCTTAAACCCCTAACAACTAACAACCCTAAACCCCTAACAACAAACAACACTAACACCCTAACAACAAACAACTCTAACCCCCTAACAACAAACAACCCTAAACCCCTAACATCAAACAACACTAACCCCCTAACAACACAAACCACTAACACCCTAACAACAAACAACACTAACACCCTAACAACAAAAACCACTAAACCCCAACAAGAAACAACCTTAAACCCCTAACAACAAACAACCCTAAACCCCTAACAACAAACAACACTAACACCCTAACAACAAACAACTCAAACCCCCTAACAACAAACAACCCTAAAGCCCTAACAACAAACAACACTAACACCCTAACAACAAACAACTCTAACCCCCTAACAACAAACAACCCTAAACCCCTAACATCAAACAACACTAACCCCCTAACAACACAAACCACTAACACCCTAACAACAAACAACACTAACACCCTAACAACAAAAACCACTAAACCCCAACAAGAAACAACCCTAAACCCCTAACAAAAAACACTAACCCCCTAACAACAAACAACCCTAACCCCTGAAAACCATAAACACTAACCCACTAACAACAAACAACCCTAACCCACTAACAACAAACAACCCTAAACCCCTAACATCAAACAACACTAACCCCCTAACAACACAAACCACTAACACCCTAACAACAAACAACACTAACACCCTAACAACAAAAACCACTAAACCCCAACAAGATACAACCTTAAACCCCTAACAACAAACAACCCTAAACCCCTAACATCAAACAACACTAACACCCTAACAACAAACAACTCTAACCCCCTAACAACAAACAACCCTAAACCCCTAACATCAAACAACACTAACACCCTAACAACAAAAACCACTAAACCCCAACAAGAAACAACCTTAAACCCCTAACAACAAACAACCCTAAACCCCTAACAACAAACAACACTAACACCCTAACAAGAAACAACCCTAACCCCCTAACAACAAACAACCCTAAACCCCTAACATCAAACAACACTAACCCCCTAACAACACAAACCACTAACACCCTAACAAGAAACAACACTAACACCCTAACAACAAACAACTCTAACCCCCTAACAACAAACAACCCTAAACCCCTAACATCAAACAACACTAACCCCCTAACAAAACAAACCACTAACACCCTAACAACAAACAACACTAACACCCTAACAACAAAAACCACTAAACCCCAACAAGAAACAACCTTAAACCCCTAACAACAAACAACCCTAAACCCCTAACATCAAACAACACTAACACCCTAACAACAAACAACTCTAACCCCCTAACAACAAACAACCCTAAACCCCTAACAACAAAAAACACTAACACCCTAACAACACAAACCACTAACACCCAACAACAAACAACCCTAACACCCTAACAACAAAAACCACTAAACCCCAACAAGAAACAACCTTAAACCCCTAACAACAAACAACCCTAAACCCCTAACATCAAACAACACTAACACCCTAACAACAAACAACTCTAACCCCCTAACAACAAACAACCCTAAACCCCTAACAACAAACAACACTAACACCCTAACAACAAAAACCACTAAACCCCAACAAGAAACAACCTTAAACCCGTAACAACAAACAACCCTAAACCCCTAACAACAAACAACACTAACACCCTAACAACAAACAACTCTAACCCCCTAACAACAAACAACCCTAAACCCCTAACATCAAACAACACTAACCCCCTAACAACACAAACCACTGACACCCTAACAACAAACAACACTAACACCCTAACAACAAAAACCACTAAACCCCAACAAGAAACAACCTTAAACCCCTAACAACAAACAACCCTAAACCCCTAACAACAAACAACACTAACACCCTAACAACAAACAACTCTAACCCCCTAACAACAAACAACCCTAAACCCCTAACATCAAACAACACTAACCCCCTAACAACACAAACCACTAACACCCTAACAACAAACAACACTAACACCCTAACAACAAAAACCACTAAACCCCAACAAGAAACAACCTTAAACCCCTAACAACAAACAACCCTAAACCCCTAACAACAAACAACACTAACACCCTAACAACAAACTCTAACCCCCTAACAACAAACAACCCTAAACCCCTACCATCAAACAACACTAACCCCCCAACAACACAAACCACTAACACGCTAACAACAAACAACACTAACACCCTAACAACAAAAACCACTAAACCCCAACAAGAAACAACCTTAAATCCCTAACAACAAACAACCCTAAACCCCTAACAACAAACAACACTAACACCCTAACAACACAAACCACTAACACCCTAACAACAAACAACACTAACACCCTAACAACAAAAACCACTAAACCCCAACAAGAATCAACATTAAACCCCTAACAACAAACAACCCTAAACCCCTAACAACAAACAACACTAACACCCTAACAACAAACAACTCTAAGCCCCTAACAACAAACAACCCTAAACCCCTAACATCAAACAACACTAACCCCCTAACAACACAAACCACTAACACCCTAACAATAAACAACACTAACACCCTAACAACAAAAACCACTAAACCCCAACAAGAAACAACCTTAAACCCCTAACAACTAACAACCCTAAACCCCTAACAACAAACAACACTAACACCCTAACAACAAACAACTCTAACCCCCTAACAACAAACAACCCTAAACCCCTAACATCAAACAACACTAACCCCCTAACAACACAAACCACTAACACCCTAACAACAAACAACACTAACACCGTAACAACAAAAACCACTAAACCCCAACAAGAAACAACCTTAAACCCCTAACAACAAACAACCCTAAACCCCTAACAACAAACAACACTAACACCCTAACAACAAACAACTCAAACCCCCTAACAACAAACAACCCTAAACCCCTAACAACAAACAACACTAACACCCTAACAACAAACAACTCTAACCCCCTAACAACAAACAACCCTAAACCCCTAACATCAAACAACACTAACCCCCTAACAACACAAACCACTAACACCCTAACAACAAACAACACTAACACCCTAACAACAAAAACCACTAAACCCCAACAAGAAACAACCCTAAACCCCTAACAACAAACACTAACCCCCTAACAACAAACAACCCTAACCCCTGAAAACCATAAACACTAACCCACTAACAACAAACAACCCTAACCCACTAACAACAAACAACCCTAAACCCCTAACATCAAACAACACTAACCCCCTAACAACACAAACCACTAACACCCTAACAACAAACAACACTAACACCCTAACAACAAAAACCACTAAACCCCAACAAGAAACAACCTTAAACCCCTAACAACAAACAACCCTAAACCCCTAAAATCAAACAACACTAACACCCTAACAACAAACAACTCTAACCCCCTAACAACAAACAACCCTAAACCCCTAACATCAAACAACACTAACACCCTAACAACAAAAACCACTAAACCCCAACAAGAAACAACCTTAAACCCCTAACAACAAACAACCCTAAACCCCTAACAACAAACAACACTAACACCCTAACAACAAACAACCCTAACCCCCTAACAACAAACAACCCTAAACCCCTAACATCAAACAACACTAACCCCCTAACAACACAAACCACTAACACCCTAACAAGAAACAACACTAACACCGTAACAACAAACAACTCTAACCCCCTAACAACAAACAACCCTAAACCCCTAACATCAAACAACACTAACCCCCTAACAAAACAAACCACTAACACCCTAACAACAAACAACACTAACACCCTAACAACAAAAACCACTAAACCCCAACAAGAAAGAACCTTAAACCCCTAACAACAAACAACCCTAAACCCCTAACATCAAACAACACTAACACCCTAACAACAAACAACTCTAACCCCCTAACAACAAACAACCCTAAACCCCTAACAACAAAAAACACTAACACCCTAACAACACAAACCACTAACACCCAACAACAAACAACCCTAACACCCTAACAACAAAAACCACTAAACCCGAACAAGAAACAACCTTAAACCCCTAACAACAAACAACCCTAAACCCCTAACATCAAACAACACTAACACCCTAACAACAAACAACTCTAACCCCCTAACAACAAACAACCCTAAACCCCTAACAACAAACAACACTAACACCCTAACAACAAAAACCACTAAACCCCAACAAGAAACAACCTTAAACCCGTAACAACAAACAACCCTAAACCCCTAACAACAAACAACACTAACACCCTAACAACAAACAACTCTAACCCCCTAACAACAAACAACCCTAAACCCCTAACATCAAACAACACTAACCCCCTAACAACACAAACCACTAACACCCTAACAACAAACAACACTAACACCCTAACAACAAAAACCAATAAACCCCAACAAGAAACAACCTTAAACCCCTAACAACAAACAACCCTAAACCCCTAACAACAAACAGCACTAACACCCTAACAACAAACAACTCTAACCCCCTAACAACAAACAACCCTAAACCCCTAACATCAAACAACACTAACCCCCTAACAACACAAACCACTAACACCCTAACAACAAACAACACTAACACCCTAACAACAAAAACCACTAAACCCCAACAAGAAACAACCTTAAACCCCTAACAACAAACAACCCTAAACCCCTAACAACAAACAACACTAACACCCTAACAACAAACTCTAACCCCCTAACAACAAACAACCCTAAACCCCTACCATCAAACAACACTAACCCCCCAACAACACAAACCACTAACACGCTAACAACAAACAACACTAACACCCTAACAACAAAAACCACTAAACCCCAACAAGAAACAACCTTAAACCCCTAACAACAAACAACCCTAAACCCCTAACAACAAACAACACTAACACCCTAACAACACAAACCACTAACACCCTAACAACAAACAACACTAACACCCTAACAACAAAAACCACTAAACCCCAACAAGAATCAACCTTAAACCCCTAACAACAAACAACCCTAAACCCCTAACAACAAACAACACTAACACCCTAACAACAAACAACTCTAACCCCCTAACAACAAACAACCCTAAACCCCTAACATGAAACAACACTAACCCCCTAACAACACAAACCACTAACACCCTAACAACAAACAACCCTAACCCCCTAACAACAAACAACCCTAAACCCCTAACATCAAACAACACTAACACCCTAACAACAAACAACACTAACACCCTAACAACAAACAACCCTAACCCCCAACAACAAACACTAACCCCCAAACAACAAACAACCCTAACCCCTGAAAACCAAAAACACTAACCCACTAACAACAAACAACCCTACCCACTAACAACAAACAACCCTAAACCCCTAACATCAAACAACACTAACCCCCTAACAACACAAACCACTAACACCCTAACAACAAACAACACTAACACCCTAACAACAAAAACCACTAAACCCCAACAAGAAACAACCTTAAACCCCTAACAACAAACAACCCTAAACCCCTAACATCAAACAACACTAACACCCTAACAACAAACAACTCTAACCCCCTAACAACAAACAACCCTAAACCCCTAACATCAAACAACACTAACCCCCTAACAACACAAACCACTAACACCCTAACAACAAACAACCCTAACCCCCTAACATCAAAGAACACTAACATCCTAACAACAAAAACCACTAAACCCCAACAAGAAACAACCTTAAACCCCTAACAACAAACAACCCTAAACCCCTAACAACAAACAACACTAACACCCTAACAACAAACAACTCTAACCCCCTAACAACAAACAACCCTAAACCCCTAACATCAAACAACACTAACCCCCTAACAACACGAACCACTAACACCCTAACAACAAAGAACACTAACACCCTAACAACAAAAACCACTAAACCCCAACAAGAAACAACCTTAAACCCCTAACAACAAACAACCCTAAACCCCTAACAACAAACAACACTAACACCCTACCAACAAACAACTCTAACCCCCTAACAACAAACAACCCTAAACCCCTAACATCAAACAACACTAACCCCCTAACAACACAAACCACTAACACCCTAACAACAAACAACACTAACACCCTAACAACAAACACCACTAAACCCCAACAAGAAACAACCTTAAACCCCTAACAACAAACAACCCTAAACCCCTAACAACAAACAACACTAACACCCTAACAACAAAAACCAATAAACCCCAACAAGAAACAACCTTAAACCCCTAACAACAAACAACCCTAAACCCCTAACAACAAACAACACTAACACCCTAACAACAAAAACCAATAAACCCCAACAAGAAACAACCTTAAACCCCTAACAACAAACAACCCTAAACCCCTAACAACAAACAGCACTAACACCCTAACAACAAACAACTCTAACCCCCTAACAACAAACAACCCTAAACCCCTAACATCAAACAACACTAACCCCCTAACAACACAAACCACTAACACCCTAACAACAAACAACACTAACACCCTAACAACAAAAACCACTAAACCCCAACAAGAAACAACCTTAAACCCCTAACAACAAACAACCCTAAACCCCTAACAACAAACAACACTAACACCCTAACAACAAAAACCAATAAACCCCAACAAGAAACAACCTTAAACCCCTAACAACAAACAACCCTAAACCCCTAACAACAAACAACACTAACACCCTAACAACAAAAACCAATAAACCCCAACAAGAAACAACCTTAAACCCCTAACAACAAACAACCCTAAACCCCTAACAACAAACAGCACTAACACCCTAACAACAAACAACTCTAACCCCCTAACAACAAACAACCCTAAACCCCTAACATCAAACAACACTAACCCCCTAACAACACAAACCACTAACACCCTAACAACAAACAACACTAACACCCTAACAACAAAAACCACTAAACCCCAACAAGAAACAACCTTAAACCCCTAACAACAAACAACCCTAAACCCCTAACAACAAACAACACTAACACCCTAACAACAAACTCTAACCCCCTAACAACAAACAACCCTAAACCCCTACCATCAAACAACACTAACCCCCCAACAACACAAACCACTAACACGCTAACAACAAACAACACTAACACCCTAACAACAAAAACCACTAAACCCCAACAAGAAACAACCTTAAACCCCTAACAACAAACAACCCTAAACCCCTAACAACAAACAACACTAACACCCTAACAACACAAACCACTAACACCCTAACAACAAACAACACTAACACCCTAACAACAAAAACCACTAAACCCCAACAAGAATCAACCTTAAACCCCTAACAACAAACAACCCTAAACCCCTAACAACAAACAACACTAACACCCTAACAACAAACAACTCTAACCCCCTAACAACAAACAACCCTAAACCCCTAACATGAAACAACACTAACCCCCTAACAACACAAACCACTAACACCCTAACAACAAACAACCCTAACCCCCTAACAACAAACAACCCTAAACCCCTAACATCAAACAACACTAACACCCTAACAACAAACAACACTAACACCCTAACAACAAACAACCCTAACCCCCAACAACAAACACTAACCCCCAAACAACAAACAACCCTAACCCCTGAAAACCAAAAACACTAACCCACTAACAACAAACAACCCTACCCACTAACAACAAACAACCCTAAACCCCTAACATCAAACAACACTAACCCCCTAACAACACAAACCACTAACACCCTAACAACAAACAACACTAACACCCTAACAACAAAAACCACTAAACCCCAACAAGAAACAACCTTAAACCCCTAACAACAAACAACCCTAAACCCCTAACATCAAACAACACTAACACCCTAACAACAAACAACTCTAACCCCCTAACAACAAACAACCCTAAACCCCTAACATCAAACAACACTAACCCCCTAACAACACAAACCACTAACACCCTAACAACAAACAACCCTAACCCCCTAACATCAAAGAACACTAACATCCTAACAACAAAAACCACTAAACCCCAACAAGAAACAACCTTAAACCCCTAACAACAAACAACCCTAAACCCCTAACAACAAACAACACTAACACCCTAACAACAAACAACTCTAACCCCCTAACAACAAACAACCCTAAACCCCTAACATCAAACAACACTAACCCCCTAACAACACGAACCACTAACACCCTAACAACAAAGAACACTAACACCCTAACAACAAAAACCACTAAACCCCAACAAGAAACAACCTTAAACCCCTAACAACAAACAACCCTAAACCCCTAACAACAAACAACACTAACACCCTACCAACAAACAACTCTAACCCCCTAACAACAAACAACCCTAAACCCCTAACATCAAACAACACTAACCCCCTAACAACACAAACCACTAACACCCTAACAACAAACAACACTAACACCCTAACAACAAACACCACTAAACCCCAACAAGAAACAACCTTAAACCCCTAACAACAAACAACCCTAAACCCCTAACAACAAACAACACTAACACCCTAACAACAAACAACTCTAACCCCCTAACAACAAACAACCCTAAACCCCTAACATCAAACAACACTAACTCCCTAACAACACAAACCACTAACACCCTAACAACAAACAACACTAACACCCTAACAACAAAAACCACTAAACCCCAACAAGAAACAACCTTAAACCCCTAACAACAAACAACCCTAAACCCCTAACAACAAACAACACTAACACCCTAACAACAAACAACTCTAACCCCCTAACAACAAACAACCGTAAACCCCTAACATCAAACAACACTAACCCCCTAACAACACAAACCACTAACACCCTAACAACAAACAACACTAACACCCTAACAACAAAAACCACTAAACCCCAACAAGAAACAACCTTAAACCCCTAACAACAAACAACCCTAAACCCCTAACAAGAAACAACACTAACACCCTAACAACAAACAACTCAAACCCCCTAACAACAAACAACCCTAAACCCCTAACAACAAACAACACTAACACCCTAACAACAAACAACTCTAACCCCCTAACAACAAACAACCCTAAACCCCTAACATCAAACAACACTAACCCCCTAACAACACAAACCACTAACACCCTAACAACAAACAACACTAACACCCTAACAACAAAAACCACTAAACCCCAACAAGAAACAACCCTAAACCCCTAACAACAAACACTAACCCCCTAACAACAAACAACCCTAACCCCTGAAAACCATAAACACTAACCCACTAACAACAAACAACCCTAACCCACTAACAACAAACAACCCTAAACCCCTAACATCAAACAACACTAACCCCCTAACAACACAAACCACTAACACCCTAACATCAAACAACACTAACACCCTAACAACAAAAACCACTAAACCCCAACAAGAAACAACCTTAAACCCCTAACAACAAACAACCCTAAACCCCTAACAACAAACAACACTAACACCCTAACAACAAACAACCCTAACCCCCTAACAACAAACAACCCTAAACCCCTAACATCAAACAACACTAACCCCCTAACAACACAAACCACTAACACCCTAACAACAAACAACACTAACACCCTAACAACAAACAACTCTAACCCCCTAACAACAAACAACCCTAAACCCCTAACATCAAACAACACTAACCCCCTAACAAAACAAACCACTAACACCCAAACAAACAACACTAACACCCTAACAACAAAAACCACTAAACCCCAACAAGAAACAACCTTAAACCCCTAACAACAAACAACCCTAAACCCCTAACATCAAACAACACTAACACCCTAACAACAAACAACTCTAACCCCCTAACAACAAACAACCCTAAACCCCTAACAACAAACAACACTAACACCCTAACAACACAAACCACTAACACCCAACAACAAACAACCCTAACACCCTAACAACAAAAACCACTAAACCCCAACAAGAAACAACCTTAAACCCCTAACAACAAACAACCCTAAACCCCTAACATCAAACAACACTAACACCCTAACAACAAACAACTCTAACCCCCTAACAACAAACAACCCTAAACCCCTAACAACAAACAACACTAACACCCTAACAACACAAACCACTAACACCCAACAACAAACAACCCTAACACCCTAACAACAAAAACCACTAAACCCCAACAAGAAACAACCTTAAACCCCTAACAACAAACAACCCTAAACCCCTAACATCAAACAACACTAACACCCTAACAACAAACAACTCTAACCCCCTAACAACAAACAACCCTAAACCCCTAACAACAAACAACACTAACACCCTAACAACAAACAACTCTAACCCCCTAACAACAAACAACCCTAAACCCCTAACATCAAACAACACTAACCCCCTAACAACACAAACCACTAACACCCTAACAACAAACAACACTAACACCCTAACAACAAAAACCACTAAACCCCAACAAGAAACAACCTTAAACCCCTAACAACAAACAACCCTAAACCCCTAACAACAAACAACACTAACACCCTAACAACAAACAACTCTAACCCCCTAACAACAAACAACCCTAAACCCCTAACATCAAACAACACTAACCCCCTAACAACACAAACCACTAACACCCTAACAACAAAAACCACTAAACCCCAACAAGAAACAACCTTAAACCCCTAACAACAAACAACCCTAAACCCCTAACATCAAACAACACTAACACCCTAGCAACAAACAACTCTAACCCCCTAACAACAAACAACCCTAAACCCCTAACAACAAACAACACTAACACCCTAACAACAAACAACCCTAACCCACTAACAACAAACAACCCTAACCCACTAACAACAAAAACCACTAAACCCCAACAAGAAACAACCCTAAACCCCTAACAACAAACACTAACCCCCTAACAAAAAACAACACTAAACCCCTAACAAGAAACTACCCTAACCCCGTAACAACAAACAACACTAACCCCGTAACAAGAAACAACCCTAACCCCCGAACAACAAAGAACACTAACACCCTAACAACAAACAACCCTAAACCCCTAACATCAAAGAACACTAACACCCTAACAACAAACAACCGTAACCCCCTAACAACAAACACTAACCCCCAAACAACAAACAACCCTAACCCCTGAAAACCAAAAACACTAACCCACTAACAACAAACAACCCTAACCCACTAACAACAAACAACCCTAAACCCTAACATCAAACAACACTAACCCCCTAACAACACAAACCACTAACACCCTAACAACAAACAACACTAACACCCTAACAACAAAAACCACTAAACCCCAACAAGAAACAACCTTAAACCCCTAACAACAAACAACCCTAAACCCCTAACAACAAACAACACTAACACCCTAACAACAAACAACGCTAACCCCCTAACAACAAACAACCCTAAACCCCTAACATCAAACAACACTAACCCCCTAACAACACAAACCACTAACACCCTAACAACAAACAACACTAACACCCTAACAACAAAAACCACTAAACCCCAACAAGAAACAACCTTAAACCCCTAACAACAAACAACCCTAAACCCCTAACAACAAACAGCACTAACACCCTAGCATCAAACAACTCTAACCCCCTAACAACAAACAACCCTAAACCCCTAACATCAAACAACACAAACCCCCTAACAACACAAACCACTAACACCCTAACAACAAACAACACTAACACCCTAACAACAAAAACCACTAAACCCCAACAAGAAACAACCTTAAACCCCTAACAACAAACAACCCTAACCCCTGAAAACCAAAAACACTAACCCACTAACAACAAACAACCCTAACCCACTAACAACAAAAAACCCTAAACCCCTAACATCAAACAACACTAACCCCCTAACAACACAAACCACTAACACCCTAACAACAAACAACACTAACACCCTAACAACAAAAAGCACTAAACCCCAACAAGAAACAACCTTAAACCCCTAACAACAAACAACCCTAAACCCCTAACAACAAACAACACTAACACCCTAACAACAAACAACTCTAACCCCCTAACAACAAACAACCCTATACCCCTAATATCAAACAACACTAACCCCCTAACAACACAAACCACTAACACCCTAACAACAAAAACCCTAATCCCCTAACAACAAACAACCCTAAACCCCTAACATCAAACAACACTAACACCCTAACAACACAAACCACTAACACCGTAACAACAAACAACCCTAACCCCCAACAACAAACACTAACCCCCAAACAACAAACAACCCTAACCCCTGAAAACCAAAAACACTAACCCACTAACAACAAACAACCCTACCCACTAACAACAAACAACCCTAAACCCCTAACATCAAACAACACTAACCCCCTAACAACACAAACCACTAACACCCTAACAACAAACAACACTAACACCCTAACAACAAAAACCACTAAACCCCAACAAGAAACAACGTTAAACCCGTAACAACAAACAACCCTAAACCCCTAACATCAAACAACACTAACACCCTAACAACAAACAACTCTAACCCCCTAACAACAAACAACCCTAAACCCCTAACATCAAACAACACTAACACCCTAACAACAAAAACCACTAAACCCCAACAAGAAACAACCTTAAACCCCTAACAACAAACAACCCTAAACCCCTAACAACAAACAACACTAACACCCTAACAACAAACAACTCTAACCCCCTAACAACAAACAACCCTAAACCCCTAACATCAAACAACACTAACCCCCTAACAACACAAACCACTAACACCCTAACAACAAACAACACTAACACCCTAACAACAAAAACCACTAAACCCCAACAAGAAACAACCTTAAACCCCTAACAACAAACAACCCTAAACCCCTAACAACAAACAACACTAACACCCTAACAACAAACAACTCTAACCCCCTAACAACAAACAACCCTAAACCCCTAACATCAAACAACACTAACCCCCTAACAACACAAACCACTAACACCCTAACAACAAACAACACTAACACCCTAACAACAAAAACCACTAAACCCCAACAAGAAACAACCCTAAACCCCTAACAACAAACACTAACCCCCTAACAACAAACAACCCTAACCCCTGAAAACCATAAACACTAACCCACTAACAACAAACAACCCTAACCCACTAACAACAAACAACCCTAAACCCCTAACATCAAACAACACTAACCCCCTAACAACACAAACCACTAACACCCTAACAACAAACAACACTAACACCCTAACAACAAAAACCACTAAACCCCAACAAGAAACAACCTTAAACCCCTAACAACAAACAACCCTAAACCCCTAACATCAAACAACACTAACACCCTAACAACAAACAACTCTAACCCCCTAACAACAAACAACCCTAAACCCCTAACATCAAACAACACTAACCCCCTAACAACACAAACCACTAACACCCTAACAACAAACAACACTAACACCCTAACAACAAAAACCACTAAACCCCAACAAGAAACAACCTTAAACCCCTAACAACAAACAACCCTAAACCCCTAACAAGAAACAACACTAACACCCTAACAACAAACAACTCAAACCCCCTAACAACAAACAACCCTAAACCCCTAACAACAAACAACACTAACACCCTAACAACAAACAACTCTAACCCCCTAACAACAAACAACCCTAAACCCCTAACATCAAACAACACTAACCCCCTAACAACACAAACCACTAACACCCTAACAACAAACAACACTAACACCCTAACAACAAAAACCACTAAACCCCAACAAGAAACAACCCTAAACCCCTAACAACAAACACTAACCCCCTAACAACAAACAACCCTAACCCCTGAAAACCATAAACACTAACCCACTAACAACAAACAACCCTAACCCACTAACAACAAACAACCCTAAACCCCTAACATCAAACAACACTAACCCCCTAACAACACAAACCACTAACACCCTAACAACAAACAACACTAACACCCTAACAACAAAAACCACTAAACCCCAACAAGAAACAACCTTAAACCCCTAACAACAAACAACCCTAAACCCCTAACATCAAACAACACTAACACCCTAACAACAAACAACTCTAACCCCCTAACAACAAACAACCCTAAACCCCTAACATCAAACAACACTAACACCCTAACAACAAAAACCACTAAACCCCAACAAGAAACAACCTGAAACCCCTAACAACAAACAACCCTAAACCCCTAACAACAAACAACACTAACACCCTAACAACAAACAACCCTAACCCCCTAACAACAAACAACCCTAAACCCCTAACATCAAACAACACTAACCCCCTAACAACACAAACCACTAACACCCTAACAACAAACAACACTAACACCCTAACAACAAACAACTCTAACCCCCTAACAACAAACAACCCTAAACCCCTAACATCAAACAACACTAACCCCCTAACAAAACAAACCACTAACACCCTAACAACAAACAACACTAACACCCTAACAACAAAAACCACTAAACCCCAACAAGAAACAACCTTAAACCCCTAACAACAAACAACCCTAAACCCCTAACATCAAACAACACTAACACCCTAACAACAAACAACTCTAACCCCCTAACAACAAACAACCCTAAACCCCTAACAACAAACAACACTAACACCCTAACAACACAAACCACTAACACCCAACAACAAACAACCCTAACACCCTAACAACAAAAACCACTAAACCCCAACAAGAAACAACCTTAAACCCCTAACAACAAA
Organism: Elephas maximus indicus; assembly: GCF_024166365.1. Lineage (NCBI taxonomy): Eukaryota > Metazoa > Chordata > Mammalia > Proboscidea > Elephantidae > Elephas > Elephas maximus. The sequence goes on along the minus strand of NW_026060233.1, from coordinate 1,078,545 downwards.
CAACCCTAAACCCCTAACATCAAACAACACTAACACCCTAACAACAAACAACTCTAACCCCCTAACAACAAACAACCCTAAACCCCTAACAACAAACAACACTAACACCCTAACAACAAAAACCACTAAACCCCAACAAGAAACAACCTTAAACCCGTAACAACAAACAACCCTAAACCCCTAACAACAAACAACACTAACACCCTAACAACAAACAACTCTAACCCCCTAACAACAAACAACCCTAAACCCCTAACATCAAACAACACTAACCCCCTAACAACACAAACCACTAACACCCTAACAACAAACAACACTAACACCCTAACCACAAAAACCACTAAACCCCAACAAGAAACAACCTTAAACCCCTAACAACAAACAACCCTAAACCCCTAACAACAAACAACACTAACACCCTAACAACAAACAACTCTAACCCCCTAACAACAAACAACCCTAAACCCCTAACATCAAACAACACTAACCCCCTAACAACACAAACCACTAACACCCTAACAACAAAAACCACTAAACCCCAACAAGAAACAACCTTAAACCCCTAGCAACAAACAACCCTAAACCCCTAACATCAAACAACACTAACACCCTAGCAACAAACAACTCTAACCCCCTAACAACAAACAACCCTAAACCCCTAACAACAAACAACACTAACACCCTAACAACAAACAACCCTAACCCACTAACAACAAACAACCCTAACCCACTAACAACAAAAACCACTAAACCCCAACAAGAAACAACCCTAAACCCCTAACAACAAACACTAACCCCCTAACAAAAAACAACACTAAACCCCTAACAAGAAACTAACCTAACACTGTAACAACAAACAACACTAACCCCGTAACAAGAAACAACCCTAACCCCCTAACAACAAAGAACACTAACACCCTAACAACAAACAACACTAAACCCCTAACATCAAAGAACACTAACACCCTAACAACAAACAACCGTAACCCCCTAACAACAAACACTAACCCCCAAACAACAAACAACCCTAACCCCTGAAAACCAAAAACACTAACCCACTAACAACAAACAACCCTAACCCACTAACAACAAACAACCCTAAACCCTAACATCAAACAACACTAACCCCCTAACAACACAAACCACTAACACCCTAACAACAAACAACACTAACACCCTAACAACAAAAACCACTAAACCCCAACAAGAAACAACCTTAAACCCCTAACAACGAACAACCCTAAACCCCTAACAACAAACAACACTAACACCCTAACAACAAACAACGCTAACCCCCTAACAACAAACAACCCTAAACCCCTAACATCAAACAACACTAACCCCCTAACAACACAAACCACTAACACCCTAACAACAAACAACACTAACACCCTAACAACAAAAACCACTAAACCCCAACAAGAAACAACCTTAAACCCCTAACAACAAACAACCCTAAACCCCTAACAACAAACAGCACTAACACCCTAGCAACAAACAACTCTAACCCCCTAACAACAAACAACCCTAAACCCCTAACATCAAACAACACAAACCCCCTAACAACACAAACCACTAACACCCTAACAACAAACAACACTAACACCCTAACAACAAAAACCACTAAACCCCAACAAGAAACAACCTTAAACCCCTAACAACAAACAACCCTAAACCCCTAACAACAAACAACACTAACACCCTAACAACAAACAACTCTAACCCCCTAACAACAAACAACCCTAAACCCCTAACATCAAACAACACAAACCCCCTAACAACACAAACCACTAACACCCTAACAACAAACAACCCTAACCCCCTAACAACAAACAACCCTAAACCCCTAACATCAAACAACACTAACACCCTAACAACACAAACCACTAACACCCTAACAACAAACAACCCTAACCCCCAACAACAAACACTAACCCCCAAACAACAAACAACCCTAACCCCTGAAAACCAAAAACACTAACCCACTAACAACAAACAACCCTACCCACTAACAACATACAACCCTAAACCCCTAACATCAAACAACACTAACCCCCTAACAACACAAACCACTAACACCCTAACAACAAACAACACTAACACCCTAACAACAAAAACCACTAAACCCCAACAAGAAACAACCTTAAACCCCTAACAACAAACAACCCTAAACCCCTAACATCAAACAACACTAACACCCTAACAACAAACAACTCTAACCCCCTAACAACAAACAACCCTAAACCCCTAACATCAAACAACACTAACACCCTAACAACAAAAACCACTAAACCCCAACAAGAAACAACCTTAAACCCCTAACAACAAACAACCCTAAACCCCTAACAACAAACAACACTAACACCCTAACAACAAACAACTCTAACCCCCTAACAACAAACAACCCTAAACCCCTAACATCAAACAACACTAACCCCCTAACAACACAAACCACTAACACCCTAACAACAAACAACACTAACACCCTAACAACAAAAACCACTAAACCCCAACAAGAAACAGCCCTAAACCCCTAACAACAAACAACCCTAAACCCCTAACAACAAACAACACTAACACCCTAACAACAAACAACTCTAACCCCCTAACAACAAACAACCCTAAACCCCTAACATCAAACAACACTAACCCCCTAACAACACAAACCACTAACACCCTAACAACAAACAACACTAACACCCTAACAACAAAAACCACTAAACCCCAACAAGAAACAACCCTAAACCCCTAACAACAAACACTAACCCCCTAACAACAAACAACCCTAACCCCTGAAAACCATAAACACTAACCCACTAACAACAAACAACCCTAACCCACTAACAACAAACAACCCTAAACCCCTAACATCAAACAACACTAACCCCCTAACAACACAAACCACTAACACCCTAACAACAAACAACACTAACACCCTAACAACAAAAACCACTAAACCCCAACAAGAAACAACCTTAAACCCCTAACAACAAACAACCCTAAACCCCTAACATCAAACAACACTAACACCCTAACAACAAACAACTCTAACCCCCTAACAACAAACAACCCTAAACCCCTAACATCAAACAACACTAACACCCTAACAACAAAAACCACTAAACCCCAACAAGAAACAACCTGAAACCCCTAACAACAAACAACCCTAAACCCCTAACAACAAACAACACTAACACCCTAACAACAAACAACCCTAACCCCCTAACAACAAACAACCCTAAACCCCTAACATCAAACAACACTAACCCCCTAACAACACAAACCACTAACACCCTAACAAGAAACAACACTAACACCCTAACAACAAACAACTCTAACCCCCTAACAACAAACAACCCTAAACCCCTAACATCAAACAACACTAACCCCCTAACAAAACAAACCACTAACACCCTAACAACAAACAACACTAACACCCTAACAACAAAAACCACTAAACCCCAACAAGAAACAACCTTAAACCCCTAACAACAAACAACCCTAAACCCCTAACATCAAACAACACTAACACCCTAACAACAAACAACTCTAACCCCCTAACAACAAACAACCCTAAACCCCTAACAACAAACAACACTAACACCCTAACAACACAAACCACTAACACCCAACAACAAACAACCCTAACACCCTAACAACAAAAACCACTAAACCCCAACAAGAAACAACCTTAAACCCCTAACAACAAACAACCCTAAACCCCTAACATCAAACAACACTAACACCCTAACAACAAACAACTCTAACCCCCTAACAACAAACAACCCTAAACCCCTAACAACAAACAACACTAACACCCTAACAACAAAAACCACTAAACCCCAACAAGAAACAACCTTAAACCCGTAACAACAAACAACCCTAAACCCCTAACAACAAACAACACTAACACCCTAACAACAAACAACTCTAACCCCCTAACAACAAACAACCCTAAACCCCTAACATCAAACAACACTAACCCCCTAACAACACAAACCACTAACACCCTAACAACAAACAACACTAACACCCTAACCACAAAAACCACTAAACCCCAACAAGAAACAACCTTAAACCCCTAACAACAAACAACCCTAAACCCCTAACAACAAACAACACTAACACCCTAACAACAAACAACTCTAACCCCCTAACAACAAACAACCCTAAACCCCTAACATCAAACAACACTAACCCCCTAACAACACAAACCACTAACACCCTAACAACAAAAACCACTAAACCCCAACAAGAAACAACCTTAAACCCCTAGCAACAAACAACCCTAAACCCCTAACATCAAACAACACTAACACCCTAGCAACAAACAACTCTAACCCCCTAACAACAAACAACCCTAAACCCCTAACAACAAACAACACTAACACCCTAACAACAAACAACCCTAACCCACTAACAACAAACAACCCTAACCCACTAACAACAAAAACCACTAAACCCCAACAAGAAACAACCCTAAACCCCTAACAACAAACACTAACCCCCTAACAAAAAACAACACTAAACCCCTAACAAGAAACTAACCTAACCCTGTAACAACAAACAACACTAACCCCGTAACAAGAAACAACCCTAACCCCCTAACAACAAAGAACACTAACACCCTAACAACAAACAACACTAAACCCCTAACATCAAAGAACACTAACACCCTAACAACAAACAACCGTAACCCCCTAACAACAAACACTAACCCCCAAACAACAAACAACCCTAACCCCTGAAAACCAAAAACACTAACCCACTAACAACAAACAACCCTAACCCACTAACAACAAACAACCCTAAACCCTAACATCAAACAACACTAACCCCCTAACAACACAAACCACTAACACCCTAACAACAAACAACACTAACACCCTAACAACAAAAACCACTAAACCCCAACAAGAAACAACCTTAAACCCCTAACAACAAACAACCCTAAACCCCTAACAACAAACAACACTAACACCCTAACAACAAACAACGCTAACCCCCTAACAACAAACAACCCTAAACCCCTAACATCAAACAACACTAACCCCCTAACAACACAAACCACTAACACCCTAACAACAAACAACACTAACACCCTAACAACAAAAACCACTAAACCCCAACAAGAAACAACCTTAAACCCCTAACAACAAACAACCCTAAACCCCTAACAACAAACAGCACTAACACCCTAGCAACAAACAACTCTAACCCCCTAACAACAAACAACCCTAAACCCCTAACATCAAACAACACAAACCCCCTAACAACACAAACCACTAACACCCTAACAACAAACAACACTAACACCCTAACAACAAAAACCACTAAACCCCAACAAGAAACAACCTTAAACCCCTAACAACAAACAACCCTAAACCCCTAACAACAAACAACACTAACACCCTAACAACAAACAACTCTAACCCCCTAACAACAAACAACCCTAAACCCCTAACATCAAACAACACTAACCCCCTAACAACACAAACCACTAACACCCTAACAATAAACAACACTAACACCCTAACAACAAAAACCACTAAACCCCAACAAGAAACAACCTTAAACCCCTAACAACTAACAACCCTAAACCCCTAACAACAAACAACACTAACACCCTAACAACAAACAACTCTAACCCCCTAACAACAAACAACCCTAAACCCCTAACATCAAACAACACTAACCCCCTAACAACACAAACCACTAACACCCTAACAACAAACAACACTAACACCCTAACAACAAAAACCACTAAACCCCAACAAGAAACAACCTTAAACCCCTAACAACAAACAACCCTAAACCCCTAACAACAAACAACACTAACACCCTAACAACAAACAACTCAAACCCCCTAACAACAAACAACCCTAAAGCCCTAACAACAAACAACACTAACACCCTAACAACAAACAACTCTAACCCCCTAACAACAAACAACCCTAAACCCCTAACATCAAACAACACTAACCCCCTAACAACACAAACCACTAACACCCTAACAACAAACAACACTAACACCCTAACAACAAAAACCACTAAACCCCAACAAGAAACAACCCTAAACCCCTAACAAAGAACACTAACCCCCTAACAACAAACAACCCTAACCCCTGAAAACCATAAACACTAACCCACTAACAACAAACAACCCTAACCCACTAACAACAAACAACCCTAAACCCCTAACATCAAACAACACTAACCCCCTAACAACACAAACCACTAACACCCTAACAACAAACAACACTAACACCCTAACAACAAAAACCACTAAACCCCAACAAGATACAACCTTAAACCCCTAACAACAAACAACCCTAAACCCCTAACATCAAACAACACTAACACCCTAACAACAAACAACTCTAACCCCCTAACAACAAACAACCCTAAACCCCTAACATCAAACAACACTAACACCCTAACAACAAAAACCACTAAACCCCAACAAGAAACAACCTTAAACCCCTAACAACAAACAACCCTAAACCCCTAACAACAAACAACACTAACACCCTAACAAGAAACAACCCTAACCCCCTAACAACAAACAACCCTAAACCCCTAACATCAAACAACACTAACCCCCTAACAACACAAACCACTAACACCCTAACAAGAAACAACACTAACACCCTAACAACAAACAACTCTAACCCCCTAACAACAAACAACCCTAAACCCCTAACATCAAACAACACTAACCCCCTAACAAAACAAACCACTAACACCCTAACAACAAACAACACTAACACCCTAACAACAAAAACCACTAAACCCCAACAAGAAACAACCTTAAACCCCTAACAACAAACAACCCTAAACCCCTAACATCAAACAACACTAACACCCTAACAACAAACAACTCTAACCCCCTAACAACAAACAACCCTAAACCCCTAACAACAAAAAACACTAACACCCTAACAACACAAACCACTAACACCCAACAACAAACAACCCTAACACCCTAACAACAAAAACCACTAAACCCCAACAAGAAACAACCTTAAACCCCTAACAACAAACAACCCTAAACCCCTAACATCAAACAACACTAACACCCTAACAACAAACAACTCTAACCCCCTAACAACAAACAACCCTAAACCCCTAACAACAAACAACACTAACACCCTAACAACAAAAACCACTAAACCCCAACAAGAAACAACCTTAAACCCGTAACAACAAACAACCCTAAACCCCTAACAACAAACAACACTAACACCCTAACAACAAACAACTCTAACCCCCTAACAACAAACAACCCTAAACCCCTAACATCAAACAACACTAACCCCCTAACAACACAAACCACTGACACCCTAACAACAAACAACACTAACACCCTAACAACAAAAACCACTAAACCCCAACAAGAAACAACCTTAAACCCCTAACAACAAACAACCCTAAACCCCTAACAACAAACAACACTAACACCCTAACAACAAACAACTCTAACCCCCTAACAACAAACAACCCTAAACCCCTAACATCAAACAACACTAACCCCCTAACAACACAAACCACTAACACCCTAACAACAAACAACACTAACACCCTAACAACAAAAACCACTAAACCCCAACAAGAAACAACCTTAAACCCCTAACAACAAACAACCCTAAACCCCTAACAACAAACAACACTAACACCCTAACAACAAACTCTAACCCCCTAACAACAAACAACCCTAAACCCCTACCATCAAACAACACTAACCCCCCAACAACACAAACCACTAACACGCTAACAACAAACAACACTAACACCCTAACAACAAAAACCACTAAACCCCAACAAGAAACAACCTTAAATCCCTAACAACAAACAACCCTAAACCCCTAACAACAAACAACACTAACACCCTAACAACACAAACCACTAACACCCTAACAACAAACAACACTAACACCCTAACAACAAAAACCACTAAACCCCAACAAGAATCAACATTAAACCCCTAACAACAAACAACCCTAAACCCCTAACAACAAACAACACTAACACCCTAACAACAAACAACTCTAAGCCCCTAACAACAAACAACCCTAAACCCCTAACATCAAACAACACTAACCCCCTAACAACACAAACCACTAACACCCTAACAATAAACAACACTAACACCCTAACAACAAAAACCACTAAACCCCAACAAGAAACAACCTTAAACCCCTAACAACTAACAACCCTAAACCCCTAACAACAAACAACACTAACACCCTAACAACAAACAACTCTAACCCCCTAACAACAAACAACCCTAAACCCCTAACATCAAACAACACTAACCCCCTAACAACACAAACCACTAACACCCTAACAACAAACAACACTAACACCGTAACAACAAAAACCACTAAACCCCAACAAGAAACAACCTTAAACCCCTAACAACAAACAACCCTAAACCCCTAACAACAAACAACACTAACACCCTAACAACAAACAACTCAAACCCCCTAACAACAAACAACCCTAAACCCCTAACAACAAACAACACTAACACCCTAACAACAAACAACTCTAACCCCCTAACAACAAACAACCCTAAACCCCTAACATCAAACAACACTAACCCCCTAACAACACAAACCACTAACACCCTAACAACAAACAACACTAACACCCTAACAACAAAAACCACTAAACCCCAACAAGAAACAACCCTAAACCCCTAACAACAAACACTAACCCCCTAACAACAAACAACCCTAACCCCTGAAAACCATAAACACTAACCCACTAACAACAAACAACCCTAACCCACTAACAACAAACAACCCTAAACCCCTAACATCAAACAACACTAACCCCCTAACAACACAAACCACTAACACCCTAACAACAAACAACACTAACACCCTAACAACAAAAACCACTAAACCCCAACAAGAAACAACCTTAAACCCCTAACAACAAACAACCCTAAACCCCTAAAATCAAACAACACTAACACCCTAACAACAAACAACTCTAACCCCCTAACAACAAACAACCCTAAACCCCTAACATCAAACAACACTAACACCCTAACAACAAAAACCACTAAACCCCAACAAGAAACAACCTTAAACCCCTAACAACAAACAACCCTAAACCCCTAACAACAAACAACACTAACACCCTAACAACAAACAACCCTAACCCCCTAACAACAAACAACCCTAAACCCCTAACATCAAACAACACTAACCCCCTAACAACACAAACCACTAACACCCTAACAAGAAACAACACTAACACCGTAACAACAAACAACTCTAACCCCCTAACAACAAACAACCCTAAACCCCTAACATCAAACAACACTAACCCCCTAACAAAACAAACCACTAACACCCTAACAACAAACAACACTAACACCCTAACAACAAAAACCACTAAACCCCAACAAGAAAGAACCTTAAACCCCTAACAACAAACAACCCTAAACCCCTAACATCAAACAACACTAACACCCTAACAACAAACAACTCTAACCCCCTAACAACAAACAACCCTAAACCCCTAACAACAAAAAACACTAACACCCTAACAACACAAACCACTAACACCCAACAACAAACAACCCTAACACCCTAACAACAAAAACCACTAAACCCGAACAAGAAACAACCTTAAACCCCTAACAACAAACAACCCTAAACCCCTAACATCAAACAACACTAACACCCTAACAACAAACAACTCTAACCCCCTAACAACAAACAACCCTAAACCCCTAACAACAAACAACACTAACACCCTAACAACAAAAACCACTAAACCCCAACAAGAAACAACCTTAAACCCGTAACAACAAACAACCCTAAACCCCTAACAACAAACAACACTAACACCCTAACAACAAACAACTCTAACCCCCTAACAACAAACAACCCTAAACCCCTAACATCAAACAACACTAACCCCCTAACAACACAAACCACTAACACCCTAACAACAAACAACACTAACACCCTAACAACAAAAACCAATAAACCCCAACAAGAAACAACCTTAAACCCCTAACAACAAACAACCCTAAACCCCTAACAACAAACAGCACTAACACCCTAACAACAAACAACTCTAACCCCCTAACAACAAACAACCCTAAACCCCTAACATCAAACAACACTAACCCCCTAACAACACAAACCACTAACACCCTAACAACAAACAACACTAACACCCTAACAACAAAAACCACTAAACCCCAACAAGAAACAACCTTAAACCCCTAACAACAAACAACCCTAAACCCCTAACAACAAACAACACTAACACCCTAACAACAAACTCTAACCCCCTAACAACAAACAACCCTAAACCCCTACCATCAAACAACACTAACCCCCCAACAACACAAACCACTAACACGCTAACAACAAACAACACTAACACCCTAACAACAAAAACCACTAAACCCCAACAAGAAACAACCTTAAACCCCTAACAACAAACAACCCTAAACCCCTAACAACAAACAACACTAACACCCTAACAACACAAACCACTAACACCCTAACAACAAACAACACTAACACCCTAACAACAAAAACCACTAAACCCCAACAAGAATCAACCTTAAACCCCTAACAACAAACAACCCTAAACCCCTAACAACAAACAACACTAACACCCTAACAACAAACAACTCTAACCCCCTAACAACAAACAACCCTAAACCCCTAACATGAAACAACACTAACCCCCTAACAACACAAACCACTAACACCCTAACAACAAACAACCCTAACCCCCTAACAACAAACAACCCTAAACCCCTAACATCAAACAACACTAACACCCTAACAACAAACAACACTAACACCCTAACAACAAACAACCCTAACCCCCAACAACAAACACTAACCCCCAAACAACAAACAACCCTAACCCCTGAAAACCAAAAACACTAACCCACTAACAACAAACAACCCTACCCACTAACAACAAACAACCCTAAACCCCTAACATCAAACAACACTAACCCCCTAACAACACAAACCACTAACACCCTAACAACAAACAACACTAACACCCTAACAACAAAAACCACTAAACCCCAACAAGAAACAACCTTAAACCCCTAACAACAAACAACCCTAAACCCCTAACATCAAACAACACTAACACCCTAACAACAAACAACTCTAACCCCCTAACAACAAACAACCCTAAACCCCTAACATCAAACAACACTAACCCCCTAACAACACAAACCACTAACACCCTAACAACAAACAACCCTAACCCCCTAACATCAAAGAACACTAACATCCTAACAACAAAAACCACTAAACCCCAACAAGAAACAACCTTAAACCCCTAACAACAAACAACCCTAAACCCCTAACAACAAACAACACTAACACCCTAACAACAAACAACTCTAACCCCCTAACAACAAACAACCCTAAACCCCTAACATCAAACAACACTAACCCCCTAACAACACGAACCACTAACACCCTAACAACAAAGAACACTAACACCCTAACAACAAAAACCACTAAACCCCAACAAGAAACAACCTTAAACCCCTAACAACAAACAACCCTAAACCCCTAACAACAAACAACACTAACACCCTACCAACAAACAACTCTAACCCCCTAACAACAAACAACCCTAAACCCCTAACATCAAACAACACTAACCCCCTAACAACACAAACCACTAACACCCTAACAACAAACAACACTAACACCCTAACAACAAACACCACTAAACCCCAACAAGAAACAACCTTAAACCCCTAACAACAAACAACCCTAAACCCCTAACAACAAACAACACTAACACCCTAACAACAAAAACCAATAAACCCCAACAAGAAACAACCTTAAACCCCTAACAACAAACAACCCTAAACCCCTAACAACAAACAACACTAACACCCTAACAACAAAAACCAATAAACCCCAACAAGAAACAACCTTAAACCCCTAACAACAAACAACCCTAAACCCCTAACAACAAACAGCACTAACACCCTAACAACAAACAACTCTAACCCCCTAACAACAAACAACCCTAAACCCCTAACATCAAACAACACTAACCCCCTAACAACACAAACCACTAACACCCTAACAACAAACAACACTAACACCCTAACAACAAAAACCACTACACCCCAACAAGAAACAACCTTAAACCCCTAACAACAAACAACCCTAAACCCCTAACAACAAACAACACTAACACCCTAACAACAAAAACCAATAAACCCCAACAAGAAACAACCTTAAACCCCTAACAACAAACAACCCTAAACCCCTAACAACAAACAACACTAACACCCTAACAACAAAAACCAATAAACCCCAACAAGAAACAACCTTAAACCCCTAACAACAAACAACCCTAAACCCCTAACAACAAACAGCACTAACACCCTAACAACAAACAACTCTAACCCCCTAACAACAAACAACCCTAAACCCCTAACATCAAACAACACTAACCCCCTAACAACACAAACCACTAACACCCTAACAACAAACAACACTAACACCCTAACAACAAAAACCACTAAACCCCAACAAGAAACAACCTTAAACCCCTAACAACAAACAACCCTAAACCCCTAACAACAAACAACACTAACACCCTAACAACAAACTCTAACCCCCTAACAACAAACAACCCTAAACCCCTACCATCAAACAACACTAACCCCCCAACAACACAAACCACTAACACGCTAACAACAAACAACACTAACACCCTAACAACAAAAACCACTAAACCCCAACAAGAAACAACCTTAAACCCCTAACAACAAACAACCCTAAACCCCTAACAACAAACAACACTAACACCCTAACAACACAAACCACTAACACCCTAACAACAAACAACACTAACACCCTAACAACAAAAACCACTAAACCCCAACAAGAATCAACCTTAAACCCCTAACAACAAACAACCCTAAACCCCTAACAACAAACAACACTAACACCCTAACAACAAACAACTCTAACCCCCTAACAACAAACAACCCTAAACCCCTAACATGAAACAACACTAACCCCCTAACAACACAAACCACTAACACCCTAACAACAAACAACCCTAACCCCCTAACAACAAACAACCCTAAACCCCTAACATCAAACAACACTAACACCCTAACAACAAACAACACTAACACCCTAACAACAAACAACCCTAACCCCCAACAACAAACACTAACCCCCAAACAACAAACAACCCTAACCCCTGAAAACCAAAAACACTAACCCACTAACAACAAACAACCCTACCCACTAACAACAAACAACCCTAAACCCCTAACATCAAACAACACTAACCCCCTAACAACACAAACCACTAACACCCTAACAACAAACAACACTAACACCCTAACAACAAAAACCACTAAACCCCAACAAGAAACAACCTTAAACCCCTAACAACAAACAACCCTAAACCCCTAACATCAAACAACACTAACACCCTAACAACAAACAACTCTAACCCCCTAACAACAAACAACCCTAAACCCCTAACATCAAACAACACTAACCCCCTAACAACACAAACCACTAACACCCTAACAACAAACAACCCTAACCCCCTAACATCAAAGAACACTAACATCCTAACAACAAAAACCACTAAACCCCAACAAGAAACAACCTTAAACCCCTAACAACAAACAACCCTAAACCCCTAACAACAAACAACACTAACACCCTAACAACAAACAACTCTAACCCCCTAACAACAAACAACCCTAAACCCCTAACATCAAACAACACTAACCCCCTAACAACACGAACCACTAACACCCTAACAACAAAGAACACTAACACCCTAACAACAAAAACCACTAAACCCCAACAAGAAACAACCTTAAACCCCTAACAACAAACAACCCTAAACCCCTAACAACAAACAACACTAACACCCTACCAACAAACAACTCTAACCCCCTAACAACAAACAACCCTAAACCCCTAACATCAAACAACACTAACCCCCTAACAACACAAACCACTAACACCCTAACAACAAACAACACTAACACCCTAACAACAAACACCACTAAACCCCAACAAGAAACAACCTTAAACCCCTAACAACAAACAACCCTAAACCCCTAACAACAAACAACACTAACACCCTAACAACAAACAACTCTAACCCCCTAACAACAAACAACCCTAAACCCCTAACATCAAACAACACTAACTCCCTAACAACACAAACCACTAACACCCTAACAACAAACAACACTAACACCCTAACAACAAAAACCACTAAACCCCAACAAGAAACAACCTTAAACCCCTAACAACAAACAACCCTAAACCCCTAACAACAAACAACACTAACACCCTAACAACAAACAACTCTAACCCCCTAACAACAAACAACCGTAAACCCCTAACATCAAACAACACTAACCCCCTAACAACACAAACCACTAACACCCTAACAACAAACAACACTAACACCCTAACAACAAAAACCACTAAACCCCAACAAGAAACAACCTTAAACCCCTAACAACAAACAACCCTAAACCCCTAACAAGAAACAACACTAACACCCTAACAACAAACAACTCAAACCCCCTAACAACAAACAACCCTAAACCCCTAACAACAAACAACACTAACACCCTAACAACAAACAACTCTAACCCCCTAACAACAAACAACCCTAAACCCCTAACATCAAACAACACTAACCCCCTAACAACACAAACCACTAACACCCTAACAACAAACAACACTAACACCCTAACAACAAAAACCACTAAACCCCAACAAGAAACAACCCTAAACCCCTAACAACAAACACTAACCCCCTAACAACAAACAACCCTAACCCCTGAAAACCATAAACACTAACCCACTAACAACAAACAACCCTAACCCACTAACAACAAACAACCCTAAACCCCTAACATCAAACAACACTAACCCCCTAACAACACAAACCACTAACACCCTAACATCAAACAACACTAACACCCTAACAACAAAAACCACTAAACCCCAACAAGAAACAACCTTAAACCCCTAACAACAAACAACCCTAAACCCCTAACAACAAACAACACTAACACCCTAACAACAAACAACCCTAACCCCCTAACAACAAACAACCCTAAACCCCTAACATCAAACAACACTAACCCCCTAACAACACAAACCACTAACACCCTAACAACAAACAACACTAACACCCTAACAACAAACAACTCTAACCCCCTAACAACAAACAACCCTAAACCCCTAACATCAAACAACACTAACCCCCTAACAAAACAAACCACTAACACCCAAACAAACAACACTAACACCCTAACAACAAAAACCACTAAACCCCAACAAGAAACAACCTTAAACCCCTAACAACAAACAACCCTAAACCCCTAACATCAAACAACACTAACACCCTAACAACAAACAACTCTAACCCCCTAACAACAAACAACCCTAAACCCCTAACAACAAACAACACTAACACCCTAACAACACAAACCACTAACACCCAACAACAAACAACCCTAACACCCTAACAACAAAAACCACTAAACCCCAACAAGAAACAACCTTAAACCCCTAACAACAAACAACCCTAAACCCCTAACATCAAACAACACTAACACCCTAACAACAAACAACTCTAACCCCCTAACAACAAACAACCCTAAACCCCTAACAACAAACAACACTAACACCCTAACAACACAAACCACTAACACCCAACAACAAACAACCCTAACACCCTAACAACAAAAACCACTAAACCCCAACAAGAAACAACCTTAAACCCCTAACAACAAACAACCCTAAACCCCTAACATCAAACAACACTAACACCCTAACAACAAACAACTCTAACCCCCTAACAACAAACAACCCTAAACCCCTAACAACAAACAACACTAACACCCTAACAACAAACAACTCTAACCCCCTAACAACAAACAACCCTAAACCCCTAACATCAAACAACACTAACCCCCTAACAACACAAACCACTAACACCCTAACAACAAACAACACTAACACCCTAACAACAAAAACCACTAAACCCCAACAAGAAACAACCTTAAACCCCTAACAACAAACAACCCTAAACCCCTAACAACAAACAACACTAACACCCTAACAACAAACAACTCTAACCCCCTAACAACAAACAACCCTAAACCCCTAACATCAAACAACACTAACCCCCTAACAACACAAACCACTAACACCCTAACAACAAAAACCACTAAACCCCAACAAGAAACAACCTTAAACCCCTAACAACAAACAACCCTAAACCCCTAACATCAAACAACACTAACACCCTAGCAACAAACAACTCTAACCCCCTAACAACAAACAACCCTAAACCCCTAACAACAAACAACACTAACACCCTAACAACAAACAACCCTAACCCACTAACAACAAACAACCCTAACCCACTAACAACAAAAACCACTAAACCCCAACAAGAAACAACCCTAAACCCCTAACAACAAACACTAACCCCCTAACAAAAAACAACACTAAACCCCTAACAAGAAACTACCCTAACCCCGTAACAACAAACAACACTAACCCCGTAACAAGAAACAACCCTAACCCCCGAACAACAAAGAACACTAACACCCTAACAACAAACAACCCTAAACCCCTAACATCAAAGAACACTAACACCCTAACAACAAACAACCGTAACCCCCTAACAACAAACACTAACCCCCAAACAACAAACAACCCTAACCCCTGAAAACCAAAAACACTAACCCACTAACAACAAACAACCCTAACCCACTAACAACAAACAACCCTAAACCCTAACATCAAACAACACTAACCCCCTAACAACACAAACCACTAACACCCTAACAACAAACAACACTAACACCCTAACAACAAAAACCACTACACCCCAACAAGAAACAACCTTAAACCCCTAACAACAAACAACCCTAAACCCCTAACAACAAACAACACTAACACCCTAACAACAAACAACGCTAACCCCCTAACAACAAACAACCCTAAACCCCTAACATCAAACAACACTAACCCCCTAACAACACAAACCACTAACACCCTAACAACAAACAACACTAACACCCTAACAACAAAAACCACTAAACCCCAACAAGAAACAACCTTAAACCCCTAACAACAAACAACCCTAAACCCCTAACAACAAACAGCACTAACACCCTAGCATCAAACAACTCTAACCCCCTAACAACAAACAACCCTAAACCCCTAACATCAAACAACACAAACCCCCTAACAACACAAACCACTAACACCCTAACAACAAACAACACTAACACCCTAACAACAAAAACCACTAAACCCCAACAAGAAACAACCTTAAACCCCTAACAACAAACAACCCTAACCCCTGAAAACCAAAAACACTAACCCACTAACAACAAACAACCCTAACCCACTAACAACAAAAAACCCTAAACCCCTAACATCAAACAACACTAACCCCCTAACAACACAAACCACTAACACCCTAACAACAAACAACACTAACACCCTAACAACAAAAAGCACTAAACCCCAACAAGAAACAACCTTAAACCCCTAACAACAAACAACCCTAAACCCCTAACAACAAACAACACTAACACCCTAACAACAAACAACTCTAACCCCCTAACAACAAACAACCCTATACCCCTAATATCAAACAACACTAACCCCCTAACAACACAAACCACTAACACCCTAACAACAAAAACCCTAATCCCCTAACAACAAACAACCCTAAACCCCTAACATCAAACAACACTAACACCCTAACAACACAAACCACTAACACCGTAACAACAAACAACCCTAACCCCCAACAACAAACACTAACCCCCAAACAACAAACAACCCTAACCCCTGAAAACCAAAAACACTAACCCACTAACAACAAACAACCCTACCCACTAACAACAAACAACCCTAAACCCCTAACATCAAACAACACTAACCCCCTAACAACACAAACCACTAACACCCTAACAACAAACAACACTAACACCCTAACAACAAAAACCACTAAACCCCAACAAGAAACAACGTTAAACCCGTAACAACAAACAACCCTAAACCCCTAACATCAAACAACACTAACACCCTAACAACAAACAACTCTAACCCCCTAACAACAAACAACCCTAAACCCCTAACATCAAACAACACTAACACCCTAACAACAAAAACCACTAAACCCCAACAAGAAACAACCTTAAACCCCTAACAACAAACAACCCTAAACCCCTAACAACAAACAACACTAACACCCTAACAACAAACAACTCTAACCCCCTAACAACAAACAACCCTAAACCCCTAACATCAAACAACACTAACCCCCTAACAACACAAACCACTAACACCCTAACAACAAACAACACTAACACCCTAACAACAAAAACCACTAAACCCCAACAAGAAACAACCTTAAACCCCTAACAACAAACAACCCTAAACCCCTAACAACAAACAACACTAACACCCTAACAACAAACAACTCTAACCCCCTAACAACAAACAACCCTAAACCCCTAACATCAAACAACACTAACCCCCTAACAACACAAACCACTAACACCCTAACAACAAACAACACTAACACCCTAACAACAAAAACCACTAAACCCCAACAAGAAACAACCCTAAACCCCTAACAACAAACACTAACCCCCTAACAACAAACAACCCTAACCCCTGAAAACCATAAACACTAACCCACTAACAACAAACAACCCTAACCCACTAACAACAAACAACCCTAAACCCCTAACATCAAACAACACTAACCCCCTAACAACACAAACCACTAACACCCTAACAACAAACAACACTAACACCCTAACAACAAAAACCACTAAACCCCAACAAGAAACAACCTTAAACCCCTAACAACAAACAACCCTAAACCCCTAACATCAAACAACACTAACACCCTAACAACAAACAACTCTAACCCCCTAACAACAAACAACCCTAAACCCCTAACATCAAACAACACTAACCCCCTAACAACACAAACCACTAACACCCTAACAACAAACAACACTAACACCCTAACAACAAAAACCACTAAACCCCAACAAGAAACAACCTTAAACCCCTAACAACAAACAACCCTAAACCCCTAACAAGAAACAACACTAACACCCTAACAACAAACAACTCAAACCCCCTAACAACAAACAACCCTAAAACCCTAACAACAAACAACACTAACACCCTAACAACAAACAACTCTAACCCCCTAACAACAAACAACCCTAAACCCCTAACATCAAACAACACTAACCCCCTAACAACACAAACCACTAACACCCTAACAACAAACAACACTAACACCCTAACAACAAAAACCACTAAACCCCAACAAGAAACAACCCTAAACCCCTAACAACAAACACTAACCCCCTAACAACAAACAACCCTAACCCCTGAAAACCATAAACACTAACCCACTAACAACAAACAACCCTAACCCACTAACAACAAACAACCCTAAACCCCTAACATCAAACAACACTAACCCCCTAACAACACAAACCACTAACACCCTAACAACAAACAACACTAACACCCTAACAACAAAAACCACTAAACCCCAACAAGAAACAACCTTAAACCCCTAACAACAAACAACCCTAAACCCCTAACATCAAACAACACTAACACCCTAACAACAAACAACTCTAACCCCCTAACAACAAACAACCCTAAACCCCTAACATCAAACAACACTAACACCCTAACAACAAAAACCACTAAACCCCAACAAGAAACAACCTGAAACCCCTAACAACAAACAACCCTAAACCCCTAACAACAAACAACACTAACACCCTAACAACAAACAACCCTAACCCCCTAACAACAAACAACCCTAAACCCCTAACATCAAACAACACTAACCCCCTAACAACACAAACCACTAACACCCTAACAACAAACAACACTAACACCCTAACAACAAACAACTCTAACCCCCTAACAACAAACAACCCTAAACCCCTAACATCAAACAACACTAACCCCCTAACAAAACAAACCACTAACACCCTAACAACAAACAACACTAACACCCTAACAACAAAAACCACTAAACCCCAACAAGAAACAACCTTAAACCCCTAACAACAAACAACCCTAAACCCCTAACATCAAACAACACTAACACCCTAACAACAAACAACTCTAACCCCCTAACAACAAACAACCCTAAACCCCTAACAACAAACAACACTAACACCCTAACAACACAAACCACTAACACCCAACAACAAACAACCCTAACACCCTAACAACAAAAACCACTAAACCCCAACAAGAAACAACCTTAAACCCCTAACAACAAACAACCCTAAACCCCTAACATCAAACAACACTAACACCCTAACAACAAACAACTCTAACCCCCTAACAACAAACAACCCTAAACCCCTAACAACAAACAACACTAACACCCTAACAACAAAAACCACTAAACCCCAACAAGAAACAACCTTAAACCCGTAACAACAAACAACCCTAAACCCCTAACAACAAACAACACTAACACCCTAACAACAAACAACTCTAACCCCCTAACAACAAACAACCCTAAACCCCTAACATCAAACAACACTAACCCCCTAACAACACAAACCACTAACACCCTAACAACAAACAACACTAACACCCTAACCACAAAAACCACTAAACCCCAACAAGAAACAACCTTAAACCCCTAACAACAAACAACCCTAAACCCCTAACAACAAACAACACTAACACCCTAACAACAAACAACTCTAACCCCCTAACAACAAACAACCCTAAACCCCTAACATCAAACAACACTAACCCCCTAACAACACAAACCACTAACACCCTAACAACAAAAACCACTAAACCCCAACAAGAAACAACCTTAAACCCCTAGCAACAAACAACCCTAAACCCCTAACATCAAACAACACTAACACCCTAGCAACAAACAACTCTAACCCCCTAACAACAAACAACCCTAAACCCCTAACAACAAACAACACTAACACCCTAACAACAAACAACCCTAACCCACTAACAACAAACAACCCTAACCCACTAACAACAAAAACCACTAAACCCCAACAAGAAACAACCCTAAACCCCTAACAACAAACACTAACCCCCTAACAAAAAACAACACTAAACCCCTAACAAGAAACTAACCTAACACTGTAACAACAAACAACACTAACCCCGTAACAAGAAACAACCCTAACCCCCTAACAACAAAGAACACTAACACCCTAACAACAAACAACACTAAACCCCTAACATCAAAGAACACTAACACCCTAACAACAAACAACCGTAACCCCCTAACAACAAACACTAACCCCCAAACAACAAACAACCCTAACCCCTGAAAACCAAAAACACTAACCCACTAACAACAAACAACCCTAACCCACTAACAACAAACAACCCTAAACCCTAACATCAAACAACACTAACCCCCTAACAACACAAACCACTAACACCCTAACAACAAACAACACTAACACCCTAACAACAAAAACCACTAAACCCCAACAAGAAACAACCTTAAACCCCTAACAACGAACAACCCTAAACCCCTAACAACAAACAACACTAACACCCTAACAACAAACAACGCTAACCCCCTAACAACAAACAACCCTAAACCCCTAACATCAAACAACACTAACCCCCTAACAACACAAACCACTAACACCCTAACAACAAACAACACTAACACCCTAACAACAAAAACCACTAAACCCCAACAAGAAACAACCTTAAACCCCTAACAACAAACAACCCTAAACCCCTAACAACAAACAGCACTAACACCCTAGCAACAAACAACTCTAACCCCCTAACAACAAACAACCCTAAACCCCTAACATCAAACAACACAAACCCCCTAACAACACAAACCACTAACACCCTAACAACAAACAACACTAACACCCTAACAACAAAAACCACTAAACCCCAACAAGAAACAACCTTAAACCCCTAACAACAAACAACCCTAAACCCCTAACAACAAACAACACTAACACCCTAACAACAAACAACTCTAACCCCCTAACAACAAACAACCCTAAACCCCTAACATCAAACAACACAAACCCCCTAACAACACAAACCACTAACACCCTAACAACAAACAACCCTAACCCCCTAACAACAAACAACCCTAAACCCCTAACATCAAACAACACTAACACCCTAACAACACAAACCACTAACACCCTAACAACAAACAACCCTAACCCCCAACAACAAACACTAACCCCCAAACAACAAACAACCCTAACCCCTGAAAACCAAAAACACTAACCCACTAACAACAAACAACCCTACCCACTAACAACATACAACCCTAAACCCCTAACATCAAACAACACTAACCCCCTAACAACACAAACCACTAACACCCTAACAACAAACAACACTAACACCCTAACAACAAAAACCACTAAACCCCAACAAGAAACAACCTTAAACCCCTAACAACAAACAACCCTAAACCCCTAACATCAAACAACACTAACACCCTAACAACAAACAACTCTAACCCCCTAACAACAAACAACCCTAAACCCCTAACATCAAACAACACTAACACCCTAACAACAAAAACCACTAAACCCCAACAAGAAACAACCTTAAACCCCTAACAACAAACAACCCTAAACCCCTAACAACAAACAACACTAACACCCTAACAACAAACAACTCTAACCCCCTAACAACAAACAACCCTAAACCCCTAACATCAAACAACACTAACCCCCTAACAACACAAACCACTAACACCCTAACAACAAACAACACTAACACCCTAACAACAAAAACCACTAAACCCCAACAAGAAACAGCCCTAAACCCCTAACAACAAACAACCCTAAACCCCTAACAACAAACAACACTAACACCCTAACAACAAACAACTCTAACCCCCTAACAACAAACAACCCTAAACCCCTAACATCAAACAACACTAACCCCCTAACAACACAAACCACTAACACCCTAACAACAAACAACACTAACACCCTAACAACAAAAACCACTAAACCCCAACAAGAAACAACCCTAAACCCCTAACAACAAACACTAACCCCCTAACAACAAACAACCCTAACCCCTGAAAACCATAAACACTAACCCACTAACAACAAACAACCCTAACCCACTAACAACAAACAACCCTAAACCCCTAACATCAAACAACACTAACCCCCTAACAACACAAACCACTAACACCCTAACAACAAACAACACTAACACCCTAACAACAAAAACCACTAAACCCCAACAAGAAACAACCTTAAACCCCTAACAACAAACAACCCTAAACCCCTAACATCAAACAACACTAACACCCTAACAACAAACAACTCTAACCCCCTAACAACAAACAACCCTAAACCCCTAACATCAAACAACACTAACACCCTAACAACAAAAACCACTAAACCCCAACAAGAAACAACCTGAAACCCCTAACAACAAACAACCCTAAACCCCTAACAACAAACAACACTAACACCCTAACAACAAACAACTCTAACCCCCTAACAACAAACAACCCTAAACCCCTAACATCAAACAACACTAACCCCCTAACAACACAAACCACTAACACCCTAACAACAAACAACACTAACACCCTAACCACAAAAACCACTAAACCCCAACAAGAAACAACCTTAAACCCCTAACAACAAACAACCCTAAACCCCTAACAACAAACAACACTAACACCCTAACAACAAACAACTCTAACCCCCTAACAACAAACAACCCTAAACCCCTAACATCAAACAACACTAACCCCCTAACAACACAAACCACTAACACCCTAACAACAAAAACCACTAAACCCCAACAAGAAACAACCTTAAACCCCTAGCAACAAACAACCCTAAACCCCTAACATCAAACAACACTAACACCCTAGCAACAAACAACTCTAACCCCCTAACAACAAACAACCCTAAACCCCTAACAACAAACAACACTAACACCCTAACAACAAACAACCCTAACCCACTAACAACAAACAACCCTAACCCACTAACAACAAAAACCACTAAACCCCAACAAGAAACAACCCTAAACCCCTAACAACAAACACTAACCCCCTAACAAAAAACAACACTAAACCCCTAACAAGAAACTAACCTAACACTGTAACAACAAACAACACTAACCCCGTAACAAGAAACAACCCTAACCCCCTAACAACAAAGAACACTAACACCCTAACAACAAACAACACTAAACCCCTAACATCAAAGAACACTAACACCCTAACAACAAACAACCGTAACCCCCTAACAACAAACACTAACCCCCAAACAACAAACAACCCTAACCCCTGAAAACCAAAAACACTAACCCACTAACAACAAACAACCCTAACCCACTAACAACAAACAACCCTAAACCCTAACATCAAACAACACTAACCCCCTAACAACACAAACCACTAACACCCTAACAACAAACAACACTAACACCCTAACAACAAAAACCACTAAACCCCAACAAGAAACAACCTTAAACCCCTAACAACGAACAACCCTAAACCCCTAACAACAAACAACACTAACACCCTAACAACAAACAACGCTAACCCCCTAACAACAAACAACCCTAAACCCCTAACATCAAACAACACTAACCCCCTAACAACACAAACCACTAACACCCTAACAACAAACAACACTAACACCCTAACAACAAAAACCACTAAACCCCAACAAGAAACAACCTTAAACCCCTAACAACAAACAACCCTAAACCCCTAACAACAAACAGCACTAACACCCTAGCAACAAACAACTCTAACCCCCTAACAACAAACAACCCTAAACCCCTAACATCAAACAACACAAACCCCCTAACAACACAAACCACTAACACCCTAACAACAAACAACACTAACACCCTAACAACAAAAACCACTAAACCCCAACAAGAAACAACCTTAAACCCCTAACAACAAACAACCCTAAACCCCTAACAACAAACAACACTAACACCCTAACAACAAACAACTCTAACCCCCTAACAACAAACAACCCTAAACCCCTAACATCAAACAACACAAACCCCCTAACAACACAAACCACTAACACCCTAACAACAAACAACCCTAACCCCCTAACAACAAACAACCCTAAACCCCTAACATCAAACAACACTAACACCCTAACAACACAAACCACTAACACCCTAACAACAAACAACCCTAACCCCCAACAACAAACACTAACCCCCAAACAACAAACAACCCTAACCCCTGAAAACCAAAAACACTAACCCACTAACAACAAACAACCCTACCCACTAACAACATACAACCCTAAACCCCTAACATCAAACAACACTAACCCCCTAACAACACAAACCACTAACACCCTAACAACAAACAACACTAACACCCTAACAACAAAAACCACTAAACCCCAACAAGAAACAACCTTAAACCCCTAACAACAAACAACCCTAAACCCCTAACATCAAACAACACTAACACCCTAACAACAAACAACTCTAACCCCCTAACAACAAACAACCCTAAACCCCTAACATCAAACAACACTAACACCCTAACAACAAAAACCACTAAACCCCAACAAGAAACAACCTTAAACCCCTAACAACAAACAACCCTAAACCCCTAACAACAAACAACACTAACACCCTAACAACAAACAACTCTAACCCCCTAACAACAAACAACCCTAAACCCCTAACATCAAACAACACTAACCCCCTAACAACACAAACCACTAACACCCTAACAACAAACAACACTAACACCCTAACAACAAAAACCACTAAACCCCAACAAGAAACAGCCCTAAACCCCTAACAACAAACAACCCTAAACCCCTAACAACAAACAACACTAACACCCTAACAACAAACAACTCTAACCCCCTAACAACAAACAACCCTAAACCCCTAACATCAAACAACACTAACCCCCTAACAACACAAACCACTAACACCCTAACAACAAACAACACTAACACCCTAACAACAAAAACCACTAAACCCCAACAAGAAACAACCCTAAACCCCTAACAACAAACACTAACCCCCTAACAACAAACAACCCTAACCCCTGAAAACCATAAACACTAACCCACTAACAACAAACAACCCTAACCCACTAACAACAAACAACCCTAAACCCCTAACATCAAACAACACTAACCCCCTAACAACACAAACCACTAACACCCTAACAACAAACAACACTAACACCCTAACAACAAAAACCACTAAACCCCAACAAGAAACAACCTTAAACCCCTAACAACAAACAACCCTAAACCCCTAACATCAAACAACACTAACACCCTAACAACAAACAACTCTAACCCCCTAACAACAAACAACCCTAAACCCCTAACATCAAACAACACTAACACCCTAACAACAAAAACCACTAAACCCCAACAAGAAACAACCTGAAACCCCTAACAACAAACAACCCTAAACCCCTAACAACAAACAACACTAACACCCTAACAACAAACAACCCTAACCCCCTAACAACAAACAACCCTAAACCCCTAACATCAAACAACACTAACCCCCTAACAACACAAACCACTAACACCCTAACAACAAACAACACTAACACCCTAACAACAAACAACTCTAACCCCCTAACAACAAACAACCCTAAACCCCTAACATCAAACAACACTAACCCCCTAACAAAACAAACCACTAACACCCTAACAACAAACAACACTAACACCCTAACAACAAAAACCACTAAACCCCAACAAGAAACAACCTTAAACCCCTAACAACAAACAACCCTAAACCCCTAACATCAAACAACACTAACACCCTAACAACAAACAACTCTAACCCCCTAACAACAAACAACCCTAAACCCCTAACAACAAACAACACTAACACCCTAACAACACAAACCACTAACACCCAACAACAAACAACCCTAACACCCTAACAACAAAAACCACTAAACCCCAACAAGAAACAACCTTAAACCCCTAACAACAAACAACCCTAAACCCCTAACATCAAACAACACTAACACCCTAACAACAAACAACTCTAACCCCCTAACAACAAACAACCCTAAACCCCTAACAACAAACAACACTAACACCCTAACAACAAAAACCACTAAACCCCAACAAGAAACAACCTTAAACCCGTAACAACAAACAACCCTAAACCCCTAACAACAAACAACACTAACACCCTAACAACAAACAACTCTAACCCCCTAACAACAAACAACCCTAAACCCCTAACATCAAACAACACTAACCCCCTAACAACACAAACCACTAACACCCTAACAACAAACAACACTAACACCCTAACCACAAAAACCACTAAACCCCAACAAGAAACAACCTTAAACCCCTAACAACAAACAACCCTAAACCCCTAACAACAAACAACACTAACACCCTAACAACAAACAACTCTAACCCCCTAACAACAAACAACCCTAAACCCCTAACATCAAACAACACTAACCCCCTAACAACACAAACCACTAACACCCTAACAACAAAAACCACTAAACCCCAACAAGAAACAACCTTAAACCCCTAGCAACAAACAACCCTAAACCCCTAACATCAAACAACACTAACACCCTAGCAACAAACAACTCTAACCCCCTAACAACAAACAACCCTAAACCCCTAACAACAAACAACACTAACACCCTAACAACAAACAACCCTAACCCACTAACAACAAACAACCCTAACCCACTAACAACAAAAACCACTAAACCCCAACAAGAAACAACCCTAAACCCCTAACAACAAACACTAACCCCCTAACAAAAAACAACACTAAACCCCTAACAAGAAACTAACCTAACCCTGTAACAACAAACAACACTAACCCCGTAACAAGAAACAACCCTAACCCCCTAACAACAAAGAACACTAACACCCTAACAACAAACAACACTAAACCCCTAACATCAAAGAACACTAACACCCTAACAACAAACAACCGTAACCCCCTAACAACAAACACTAACCCCCAAACAACAAACAACCCTAACCCCTGAAAACCAAAAACACTAACCCACTAACAACAAACAACCCTAACCCACTAACAACAAACAACCCTAAACCCTAACATCAAACAACACTAACCCCCTAACAACACAAACCACTAACACCCTAACAACAAACAACACTAACACCCTAACAACAAAAACCACTAAACCCCAACAAGAAACAACCTTAAACCCCTAACAACAAACAACCCTAAACCCCTAACAACAAACAACACTAACACCCTAACAACAAACAACGCTAACCCCCTAACAACAAACAACCCTAAACCCCTAACATCAAACAACACTAACCCCCTAACAACACAAACCACTAACACCCTAACAACAAACAACACTAACACCCTAACAACAAAAACCACTAAACCCCAACAAGAAACAACCTTAAACCCCTAACAACAAACAACCCTAAACCCCTAACAACAAACAGCACTAACACCCTAGCAACAAACAACTCTAACCCCCTAACAACAAACAACCCTAAACCCCTAACATCAAACAACACAAACCCCCTAACAACACAAACCACTAACACCCTAACAACAAACAACACTAACACCCTAACAACAAAAACCACTAAACCCCAACAAGAAACAACCTTAAACCCCTAACAACAAACAACCCTAACCCCTGAAAACCAAAAACACTAACCCACTAACAACAAACAACCCTAACCCACTAACAACAAAAAACCCTAATCCCCTAACATCAAACAACACTAACCCCCTAACAACACAAACCACTAACACCCTAACAACAAACAACACTAACACCCTAACAACAAAAACCACTAAACCCCAACAAGAAACAACCTTAAACCCCTAACAACAAACAACCCTAAACCCCTAACAACAAACAACACTAACACCCTAACAACAAACAACTCTAACCCCCTAACAACAAACAACCCTAAACCCCTAACATCAAACAAAACTAACCCCCTAACAACACAAACCACTAACACCCTAACAACAAACAACCCTAACCCCCTAACAACAAACAACCCTAAACCCCTAACATCAAACAACACTAACACCCTAACAACACAAACCACTAACACCCTAACAACAAACAACCCTAACCCCCAACAACAAACACTAACCCCCAAACAACAAACAACCCTAACCCCTGAAAACCAAAAACACTAACCCACTAACAACAAACAACCCTACCCACTAACAACATACAACCCTAAACCCCTAACATCAAACAACACTAACCCCCTAACAACACAAACCACTAACACCCTAACAACAAACAACACTAACACCCTAACAACAAAAACCACTAAACCCCAACAAGAAACAACCTTAAACCCCTAACAACAAACAACCCTAAACCCCTAACATCAAACAACACTAACACCCTAACAACAAACAACTCTAACCCCCTAACAACAAACAACCCTAAACCCCTAACATCAAACAACACTAACACCCTAACAACAAAAACCACTAAACCCCAACAAGAAACAACCTTAAACCCCTAACAACAAACAACCCTAAACCCCTAACAACAAACAACACTAACACCCTAACAACAAACAACTCTAACCCCCTAACAACAAACAACCCTAAACCCCTAACATCAAACAACACTAACCCCCTAACAACACAAACCACTAACACCCTAACAACAAACAACACTAACACCCTAACAACAAAAACCACTAAACCCCAACAAGAAACAGCCCTAAACCCCTAACAACAAACAACCCTAAACCCCTAACAACAAACAACACTAACACCCTAACAACAAACAACTCTAACCCCCTAACAACAAACAACCCTAAACCCCTAACATCAAACAACACTAACCCCCTAACAACACAAACCACTAACACCCTAACAACAAACAACACTAACACCCTAACAACAAAAACCACTAAACCCCAACAAGAAACAACCCTAAACCCCTAACAACAAACACTAACCCCCTAACAACAAACAACCCTAACCCCTGAAAACCATAAACACTAACCCACTAACAACAAACAACCCTAACCCACTAACAACAAACAACCCTAAACCCCTAACATCAAACAACACTAACCCCCTAACAACACAAACCACTAACACCCTAACAACAAACAACACTAACACCCTAACAACAAAAACCACTAAACCCCAACAAGAAACAACCTTAAACCCCTAACAACAAACAACCCTAAACCCCTAACATCAAACAACACTAACACCCTAACAACAAACAACTCTAACCCCCTAACAACAAACAACCCTAAACCCCTAACATCAAACAACACTAACCCCCTAACAACACAAACCACTAACACCCTAACAACAAACAACACTAACACCCTAACAACAAAAACCACTAAACCCCAACAAGAAACAACCTTAAACCCCTAACAACAAACAACCCTAAACCCCTAACAAAAACCACTAAACCCCAACAAGAAACAGCCCTAAACCCCTAACAACAAACAACCCTAAACCCCTAACAACAAACAACACTAACACCCTAACAACAAACAACTCTAACCCCCTAACAACAAACAACCCTAAACCCCTAACATCAAACAACACTAACCCCCTAACAACACAAACCACTAACACCCTAACAACAAACAACACTAACACCCTAACAACAAAAACCACTAAACCCCAACAAGAAACAACCCTAAACCCCTAACAACAAACACTAACCCCCTAACAACAAACAACCCTAACCCCTGAAAACCATAAACACTAACCCACTAACAACAAACAACCCTAACCCACTAACAACAAACAACCCTAAACCCCTAACATCAAACAACACTAACCCCCTAACAACACAAACCACTAACACCCTAACAACAAACAACACTAACACCCTAACAACAAAAACCACTAAACCCCAACAAGAAACAACCTTAAACCCCTAACAACAAACAACCCTAAACCCCTAACATCAAACAACACTAACACCCTAACAACAAACAACTCTAACCCCCTAACAACAAACAACCCTAAACCCCTAACATCAAACAACACTAACACCCTAACAACAAAAACCACTAAACCCCAACAAGAAACAACCTGAAACCCCTAACAACAAACAACCCTAAACCCCTAACAACAAACAACACTAACACCCTAACAACAAACAACCCTAACCCCCTAACAACAAACAACCCTAAACCCCTAACATCAAACAACACTAACCCCCTAACAACACAAACCACTAACACCCTAACAACAAACAACACTAACACCCTAACAACAAACAACTCTAACCCCCTAACAACAAACAACCCTAAACCCCTAACATCAAACAACACTAACCCCCTAACAAAACAAACCACTAACACCCTAACAGCAAACAACACTAACACCCTAACAACAAAAACCACTAAACCCCAACAAGAAACAACCTTAAACCCCTAACAACAAACAACCCTAAACCCCTAACATCAAACAACACTAACACCCTAACAACAAACAACTCTAACCCCCTAACAACAAACAACCCTAAACCCCTAACAACAAACAACACTAACACCCTAACAACACAAACCACTAACACCCAACAACAAACAACCCTAACACCCTAACAACAAAAACCACTAAACCCCAACAAGAAACAACCTTAAACCCCTAACAACAAACAACCCTAAACCCCTAACATCAAACAACACTAACACCCTAACAACAAACAACTCTAACCCCCTAACAACAAACAACCCTAAACCCCTAACAACAAACAACACTAACACCCTAACAACAAAAACCACTAAACCCCAACAAGAAACAACCTTAAACCCGTAACAACAAACAACCCTAAACCCCTAACAACAAACAACACTAACACCCTAACAACAAACAACTCTAACCCCCTAACAACAAACAACCCTAAACCCCTAACATCAAACAACACTAACCCCCTAACAACACAAACCACTAACACCCTAACAACAAACAACACTAACACCCTAACCACAAAAACCACTAAACCCCAACAAGAAACAACCTTAAACCCCTAACAACAAACAACCCTAAACCCCTAACAACAAACAACACTAACACCCTAACAACAAACAACTCTAACCCCCTAACAACAAACAACCCTAAACCCCTAACATCAAACAACACTAACCCCCTAACAACACAAACCACTAACACCCTAACAACAAAAACCACTAAACCCCAACAAGAAACAACCTTAAACCCCTAGCAACAAACAACCCTAAACCCCTAACATCAAACAACACTAACACCCTAGCAACAAACAACTCTAACCCCCTAACAACAAACAACCCTAAACCCCTAACAACAAACAACACTAACACCCTAACAACAAACAACCCTAACCCACTAACAACAAACAACCCTAACCCACTAACAACAAAAACCACTAAACCCCAACAAGAAACAACCCTAAACCCCTAACAACAAACACTAACCCCCTAACAAAAAACAACACTAAACCCCTAACAAGAAACTAACCTAACCCTGTAACAACAAACAACACTAACCCCGTAACAAGAAACAACCCTAACCCCCTAACAACAAAGAACACTAACACCCTAACAACAAACAACACTAAACCCCTAACATCAAAGAACACTAACACCCTAACAACAAACAACCGTAACCCCCTAACAACAAACACTAACCCCCAAACAACAAACAACCCTAACCCCTGAAAACCAAAAACACTAACCCACTAACAACAAACAACCCTAACCCACTAACAACAAACAACCCTAAACCCTAACATCAAACAACACTAACCCCCTAACAACACAAACCACTAACACCCTAACAACAAACAACACTAACACCCTAACAACAAAAACCACTAAACCCCAACAAGAAACAACCTTAAACCCCTAACAACAAACAACCCTAAACCCCTAACAACAAACAACACTAACACCCTAACAACAAACAACGCTAACCCCCTAACAACAAACAACCCTAAACCCCTAACATCAAACAACACTAACCCCCTAACAACACAAACCACTAACACCCTAACAACAAACAACACTAACACCCTAACAACAAAAACCACTAAACCCCAACAAGAAACAACCTTAAACCCCTAACAACAAACAACCCTAAACCCCTAACAACAAACAGCACTAACACCCTAGCAACAAACAACTCTAACCCCCTAACAACAAACAACCCTAAACCCCTAACATCAAACAACACAAACCCCCTAACAACACAAACCACTAACACCCTAACAACAAACAACACTAACACCCTAACAACAAAAACCACTAAACCCCAACAAGAAACAACCTTAAACCCCTAACAACAAACAACCCTAACCCCTGAAAACCAAAAACACTAACCCACTAACAACAAACAACCCTAACCCACTAACAACAAAAAACCCTAATCCCCTAACATCAAACAACACTAACCCCCTAACAACACAAACCACTAACACCCTAACAACAAACAACACTAACACCCTAACAACAAAAACCACTAAACCCCAACAAGAAACAACCTTAAACCCCTAACAACAAACAACCCTAAACCCCTAACAACAAACAACACTAACACCCTAACAACAAACAACTCTAACCCCCTAACAACAAACAACCCTAAACCCCTAACATCAAACAAAACTAACCCCCTAACAACACAAACCACTAACACCCTAACAACAAACAACCCTAACCCCCTAACAACAAACAACCCTAAACCCCTAACATCAAACAACACTAACACCCTAACAACACAAACCACTAACACCCTAACAACAAACAACCCTAACCCCCAACAACAAACACTAACCCCCAAACAACAAACAACCCTAACCCCTGAAAACCAAAAACACTAACCCACTAACAACAAACAACCCTACCCACTAACAACATACAACCCTAAACCCCTAACATCAAACAACACTAACCCCCTAACAACACAAACCACTAACACCCTAACAACAAACAACACTAACACCCTAACAACAAAAACCACTAAACCCCAACAAGAAACAACCTTAAACCCCTAACAACAAACAACCCTAAACCCCTAACATCAAACAACACTAACACCCTAACAACAAACAACTCTAACCCCCTAACAACAAACAACCCTAAACCCCTAACATCAAACAACACTAACACCCTAACAACAAAAACCACTAAACCCCAACAAGAAACAACCTTAAACCCCTAACAACAAACAACCCTAAACCCCTAACAACAAACAACACTAACACCCTAACAACAAACAACTCTAACCCCCTAACAACAAACAACCCTAAACCCCTAACATCAAACAACACTAACCCCCTAACAACACAAACCACTAACACCCTAACAACAAACAACACTAACACCCTAAC
The DNA here is from genome assembly GCF_024166365.1 of Elephas maximus indicus. Classification (NCBI taxonomy): domain Eukaryota; kingdom Metazoa; phylum Chordata; class Mammalia; order Proboscidea; family Elephantidae; genus Elephas; species Elephas maximus. The sequence goes on along the minus strand of NW_026060233.1, from coordinate 1,044,090 downwards.
AACAAAAACCACTAAACCCCAACAAGAAACAGCCCTAAACCCCTAACAACAAACAACCCTAAACCCCTAACAACAAACAACACTAACACCCTAACAACAAACAACTCTAACCCCCTAACAACAAACAACCCTAAACCCCTAACATCAAACAACACTAACCCCCTAACAACACAAACCACTAACACCCTAACAACAAACAACACTAACACCCTAACAACAAAAACCACTAAACCCCAACAAGAAACAACCCTAAACCCCTAACAACAAACACTAACCCCCTAACAACAAACAACCCTAACCCCTGAAAACCATAAACACTAACCCACTAACAACAAACAACCCTAACCCACTAACAACAAACAACCCTAAACCCCTAACATCAAACAACACTAACCCCCTAACAACACAAACCACTAACACCCTAACAACAAACAACACTAACACCCTAACAACAAAAACCACTAAACCCCAACAAGAAACAACCTTAAACCCCTAACAACAAACAACCCTAAACCCCTAACATCAAACAACACTAACACCCTAACAACAAACAACTCTAACCCCCTAACAACAAACAACCCTAAACCCCTAACATCAAACAACACTAACCCCCTAACAACACAAACCACTAACACCCTAACAACAAACAACACTAACACCCTAACAACAAAAACCACTAAACCCCAACAAGAAACAACCTTAAACCCCTAACAACAAACAACCCTAAACCCCTAACAAGAAACAACACTAACACCCTAACAACAAACAACTCAAACCCCCTAACAACAAACAACCCTAAACCCCTAACAACAAACAACACTAACACCCTAACAACAAACAACTCTAACCCCCTAACAACAAACAACCCTAAACCCCTAACATCAAACAACACTAACCCCCTAACAACACAAACCACTAACACCCTAACAACAAACAACACTAACACCCTAACAACAAAAACCACTAAACCCCAACAAGAAACAACCCTAAACCCCTAACAACAAACACTAACCCCCTAACAACAAACAACCCTAACCCCTGAAAACCATAAACACTAACCCACTAACAACAAACAACCCTAACCCACTAACAACAAACAACCCTAAACCCCTAACATCAAACAACACTAACCCCCTAACAACACAAACCACTAACACCCTAACAACAAACAACACTAACACCCTAACAACAAAAACCACTAAACCCCAACAAGAAACAACCTTAAACCCCTAACAACAAACAACCCTAAACCCCTAACATCAAACAACACTAACACCCTAACAACAAACAACTCTAACCCCCTAACAACAAACAACCCTAAACCCCTAACATCAAACAACACTAACACCCTAACAACAAAAACCACTAAACCCCAACAAGAAACAACCTTAAACCCCTAACAACAAACAACCCTAAACCCCTAACAACAAACAACACTAACACCCTAACAACAAACAACCCTAACCCCCTAACAACAAACAACCCTAAACCCCTAACATCAAACAACACTAACCCCCTAACAACACAAACCACTAACACCCTAACAACAAACAACACTAACACCCTAACAACAAACAACTCTAACCCCCTAACAACAAACAACCCTAAACCCCTAACATCAAACAACACTAACCCCCTAACAAAACAAACCACTAACACCCTAACAGCAAACAACACTAACACCCTAACAACAAAAACCACTAAACCCCAACAAGAAACAACCTTAAACCCCTAACAACAAACAACCCTAAACCCCTAACATCAAACAACACTAACACCCTAACAACAAACAACTCTAACCCCCTAACAACAAACAACCCTAAACCCCTAACAACAAACAACACTAACACCCTAACAACACAAACCACTAACACCCAACAACAAACAACCCTAACACCCTAACAACAAAAACCACTAAACCCCAACAAGAAACAACCTTAAACCCCTAACAACAAACAACCCTAAACCCCTAACATCAAACAACACTAACACCCTAACAACAAACAACTCTAACCCCCTAACAACAAACAACCCTAAACCCCTAACAACAAACAACACTAACACCCTAACAACAAAAACCACTAAACCCCAACAAGAAACAACCTTAAACCCGTAACAACAAACAACCCTAAACCCCTAACAACAAACAACACTAACACCCTAACAACAAACAACTCTAACCCCCTAACAACAAACAACCCTAAACCCCTAACATCAAACAACACTAACCCCCTAACAACACAAACCACTAACACCCTAACAACAAACAACACTAACACCCTAACCACAAAAACCACTAAACCCCAACAAGAAACAACCTTAAACCCCTAACAACAAACAACCCTAAACCCCTAACAACAAACAACACTAACACCCTAACAACAAACAACTCTAACCCCCTAACAACAAACAACCCTAAACCCCTAACATCAAACAACACTAACCCCCTAACAACACAAACCACTAACACCCTAACAACAAAAACCACTAAACCCCAACAAGAAACAACCTTAAACCCCTAGCAACAAACAACCCTAAACCCCTAACATCAAACAACACTAACACCCTAGCAACAAACAACTCTAACCCCCTAACAACAAACAACCCTAAACCCCTAACAACAAACAACACTAACACCCTAACAACAAACAACCCTAACCCACTAACAACAAACAACCCTAACCCACTAACAACAAAAACCACTAAACCCCAACAAGAAACAACCCTAAACCCCTAACAACAAACACTAACCCCCTAACAAAAAACAACACTAAACCCCTAACAAGAAACTACCCTAACCCTGTAACAACAAACAACACTAACCCCGTAACAAGAAACAACCCTAACCCCCTAACAACAAAGAACACTAACACCCTAACAACAAACAACACTAAACCCCTAACATCAAAGAACACTAACACCCTAACAACAAACAACCGTAACCCCCTAACAACAAACACTAACCCCCAAACAACAAACAACCCTAACCCCTGAAAACCAAAAACACTAACCCACTAACAACAAACAACCCTAACCCACTAACAACAAACAACCCTAAACCCTAACATCAAACAACACTAACCCCCTAACAACACAAACCACTAACACCCTAACAACAAACAACACTAACACCCTAACAACAAAAACCACTAAACCCCAACAAGAAACAACCTTAAACCCCTAACAACAAACAACCCTAAACCCCTAACAACAAACAACACTAACACCCTAACAACAAACAACGCTAACCCCCTAACAACAAACAACCCTAAACCCCTAACATCAAACAACACTAACCCCCTAACAACACAAACCACTAACACCCTAACAACAAACAACACTAACACCCTAACAACAAAAACCACTAAACCCCAACAAGAAACAACCTTAAACCCCTAACAACAAACAACCCTAAACCCCTAACAACAAACAGCACTAACACCCTAGCAACAAACAACTCTAACCCCCTAACAACAAACAACCCTAAACCCCTAACATCAAACAACACAAACCCCCTAACAACACAAACCACTAACACCCTAACAACAAACAACACTAACACCCTAACAACAAAAACCACTAAACCCCAACAAGAAACAACCTTAAACCCCTAACAACAAACAACCCTAACCCCTGAAAACCAAAAACACTAACCCACTAACAACAAACAACCCTAACCCACTAACAACAAAAAACCCTAATCCCCTAACATCAAACAACACTAACCCCCTAACAACACAAACCACTAACACCCTAACAACAAACAACACTAACACCCTAACAACAAAAACCACTAAACCCCAACAAGAAACAACCTTAAACCCCTAACAACAAACAACCCTAAACCCCTAACAACAAACAACACTAACACCCTAACAACAAACAACTCTAACCCCCTAACAACAAACAACCCTAAACCCCTAACATCAAACAAAACTAACCCCCTAACAACACAAACCACTAGCACCCTAACAACAAACAACCCTAACCCCCTAACAACAAACAACCCTAAACCCCTAACATCAAACAACACTAACACCCTAACAACACAAACCACTAACACCCTAACAACAAACAACCCTAACCCCCAACAACAAACACTAACCCCCAAACAACAAACAACCCTAACCCCTGAAAACCAAAAACACTAACCCACTAACAACAAACAACCCTACCCACTAACAACATACAACCCTAAACCCCTAACATCAAACAACACTAACCCCCTAACAACACAAACCACTAACACCCTAACAACAAACAACACTAACACCCTAACAACAAAAACCACTAAACCCCAACAAGAAACAACCTTAAACCCCTAACAACAAACAACCCTAAACCCCTAACATCAAACAACACTAACACCCTAACAACCAACAACTCTAACCCCCTAACAACAAACAACCCTAAACCCCTAACATCAAACAACACTAACACCCTAACAACAAAAACCACTAAACCCCAACAAGAAACAACCTTAAACCCCTAACAACAAACAACCCTAAACCCCTAACAACAAACAACACTAACACCCTAACAACAAACAACTCTAACCCCCTAACAACAAACAACCCTAAACCCCTAACATCAAACAACACTAACCCCCTAACAACACAAACCACTAACACCCTAACAACAAACAACACTAACACCCTAACAACAAAAACCACTAAACCCCAACAAGAAACAGCCCTAAACCCCTAACAACAAACAACCCTAAACCCCTAACAACAAACAACACTAACACCCTAACAACAAACAACTCTAACCCCCTAACAACAAACAACCCTAAACCCCTAACATCAAACAACACTAACCCCCTAACAACACAAACCACTAACACCCTAACAACAAACAACACTAACACCCTAACAACAAAAACCACTAAACCCCAACAAGAAACAACCCTAAACCCCTAACAACAAACACTAACCCCCTAACAACAAACAACCCTAACCCCTGAAAACCATAAACACTAACCCACTAACAACAAACAACCCTAACCCACTAACAACAAACAACCCTAAACCCCTAACATCAAACAACACTAACCCCCTAACAACACAAACCACTAACACCCTAACAACAAACAACACTAACACCCTAACAACAAAAACCACTAAACCCCAACAAGAAACAACCTTAAACCCCTAACAACAAACAACCCTAAACCCCTAACATCAAACAACACTAACACCCTAACAACAAACAACTCTAACCCCCTAACAACAAACAACCCTAAACCCCTAACATCAAACAACACTAACCCCCTAACAACACAAACCACTAACACCCTAACAACAAACAACACTAACACCCTAACAACAAAAACCACTAAACCCCAACAAGAAACAACCTTAAACCCCTAACAACAAACAACCCTAAACCCCTAACAAGAAACAACACTAACACCCTAACAACAAACAACTCAAACCCCCTAACAACAAACAACCCTAAACCCCTAACAACAAACAACACTAACACCCTAACAACAAACAACTCTAACCCCCTAACAACAAACAACCCTAAACCCCTAACATCAAACAACACTAACCCCCTAACAACACAAACCACTAACACCCTAACAACAAACAACACTAACACCCTAACAACAAAAACCACTAAACCCCAACAAGAAACAACCCTAAACCCCTAACAACAAACACTAACCCCCTAACAACAAACAACCCTAACCCCTGAAAACCATAAACACTAACCCACTAACAACAAACAACCCTAACCCACTAACAACAAACAACCCTAAACCCCTAACATCAAACAACACTAACCCCCTAACAACACAAACCACTAACACCCTAACAACAAACAACACTAACACCCTAACAACAAAAACCACTAAACCCCAACAAGAAACAACCTTAAACCCCTAACAACAAACAACCCTAAACCCCTAACATCAAACAACACTAACACCCTAACAACAAACAACTCTAACCCCCTAACAACAAACAACCCTAAACCCCTAACATCAAACAACACTAACACCCTAACAACAAAAACCACTAAACCCCAACAAGAAACAACCTTAAACCCCTAACAACAAACAACCCTAAACCCCTAACAACAAACAACACTAACACCCTAACAACAAACAACCCTAACCCCCTAACAACAAACAACCCTAAACCCCTAACATCAAACAACACTAACCCCCTAACAACACAAACCACTAACACCCTAACAACAAACAACACTAACACCCTAACAACAAACAACTCTAACCCCCTAACAACAAACAACCCTAAACCCCTAACATCAAACAACACTAACCCCCTAACAAAACAAACCACTAACACCCTAACAGCAAACAACACTAACACCCTAACAACAAAAACCACTAAACCCCAACAAGAAACAACCTTAAACCCCTAACAACAAACAACCCTAAACCCCTAACATCAAACAACACTAACACCCTAACAACAAACAACTCTAACCCCCTAACAACAAACAACCCTAAACCCCTAACAACAAACAACACTAACACCCTAACAACACAAACCACTAACACCCAACAACAAACAACCCTAACACCCTAACAACAAAAACCACTAAACCCCAACAAGAAACAACCTTAAACCCCTAACAACAAACAACCCTAAACCCCTAACATCAAACAACACTAACACCCTAACAACAAACAACTCTAACCCCCTAACAACAAACAACCCTAAACCCCTAACAACAAACAACACTAACACCCTAACAACAAAAACGACTAAACCCCAACAAGAAACAACCTTAAACCCGTAACAACAAACAACCCTAAACCCCTAACAACAAACAACACTAACACCCTAACAACAAACAACTCTAACCCCCTAACAACAAACAACCCTAAACCCCTAACATCAAACAACACTAACCCCCTAACAACACAAACCACTAACACCCTAACAACAAACAACACTAACACCCTAACCACAAAAACCACTAAACCCCAACAAGAAACAACCTTAAACCCCTAACAACAAACAACCCTAAACCCCTAACAACAAACAACACTAACACCCTAACAACAAACAACTCTAACCCCCTAACAACAAACAACCCTAAACCCCTAACATCAAACAACACTAACCCCCTAACAACACAAACCACTAACACCCTAACAACAAAAACCACTAAACCCCAACAAGAAACAACGTTAAACCCCTAGCAACAAACAACCCTAAACCCCTAACATCAAACAACACTAACACCCTAGCAACAAACAACTCTAACCCCCTAACAACAAACAACCCTAAACCCCTAACAACAAACAACACTAACACCCTAACAACAAACAACCCTAACCCACTAACAACAAACAACCCTAACCCACTAACAACAAAAACCACTAAACCCCAACAAGAAACAACCCTAAACCCCTAACAACAAACACTAACCCCCTAACAAAAAACAACACTAAACCCCTAACAAGAAACTACCCTAACCCTGTAACAACAAACAACACTAACCCCGTAACAAGAAACAACCCTAACCCCCTAACAACAAAGAACACTAACACCCTAACAACAAACAACACTAAACCCCTAACATCAAAGAACACTAACACCCTAACAACAAACAACCGTAACCCCCTAACAACAAACACTAACCCCCAAACAACAAACAACCCTAACCCCTGAAAACCAAAAACACTAACCCACTAACAACAAACAACCCTAACCCACTAACAACAAACAACCCTAAACCCTAACATCAAACAACACTAACCCCCTAACAACACAAACCACTAACACCCTAACAACAAACAACACTAACACCCTAACAACAAAAACCACTAAACCCCAACAAGAAACAACCTTAAACCCCTAACAACAAACAACCCTAAACCCCTAACAACAAACAACACTAACACCCTAACAACAAACAACGCTAACCCCCTAACAACAAACAACCCTAAACCCCTAACATCAAACAACACTAACCCCCTAACAACACAAACCACTAACACCCTAACAACAAACAACACTAACACCCTAACAACAAAAACCACTAAAGCCCAACAAGAAACAACCTTAAACCCCTAACAACAAACAACCCTAAACCCCTAACAACAAACAGCACTAACACCCTAGCAACAAACAACTCTAACCCCCTAACAACAAACAACCCTAAACCCCTAACATCAAACAACACAAACCCCCTAACAACACAAACCACTAACACCCTAACAACAAACAACACTAACACCCTAACAACAAAAACCACTAAACCCCAACAAGAAACAACCTTAAACCCCTAACAACAAACAACCCTAACCCCTGAAAACCAAAAACACTAACCCACTAACAACAAACAACCCTAACCCACTAACAACAAAAAACCCTAAACCCCTAACATCAAACAACACTAACCCCCTAACAACACAAACCACTAACACCCTAACAACAAACAACACTAACACCCTAACAACAAAAACCACTAAACCCCAACAAGAAACAACCTTAAACCCCTAACAACAAACAACCCTAAACCCCTAACAACAAACAACACTAACACCCTAACAACAAACAACTCTAACCCCCTAACAACAAACAACCCTAAACCCCTAACATCAAACAAAACTAACCCCCTAACAACACAAACCACTAACACCCTAACAACAAACAACCCTAACCCCCTAACAACAAACAACCCTAAACCCCTAACATCAAACAACACTAACACCCTAACAACACAAACCACTAACACCCTAACAACAAACAACCCTAACCCCCAACAACAAACACTAACCCCCAAACAACAAACAACCCTAACCCCTGAAAACCAAAAACACTAACCCACTAACAACAAACAACCCTACCCACTAACAACATACAACCCTAAACCCCTAACATCAAACAACACTAACCCCCTAACAACACAAACCACTAACACCCTAACAACAAACAACACTAACACCCTAACAACAAAAACCACTAAACCCCAACAAGAAACAACCTTAAACCCCTAACAACAAACAACCCTAAACCCCTAACATCAAACAACACTAACACCCTAACAACAAACAACTCTAACCCCCTAACAACAAACAACCCTAAACCCCTAACATCAAACAACACTAACACCCTAACAACAAAAACCACTAAACCCCAACAAGAAACAACCTTAAACCCCTAACAACAAACAACCCTAAACCCCTAACAACAAACAACACTAACACCCTAACAACAAACAACTCTAACCCCCTAACAACAAACAACCCTAAACCCCTAACATCAAACAACACTAACCCCCTAACAACACAAACCACTAACACCCTAACAACAAACAACACTAACACCCTAACAACAAAAACCACTAAACCCCAACAAGAAACAACCTTAAACCCCTAACAACAAACAACCCTAAACCCCTAACAACAAACAACACTAACACCCTACCAACAAACAACTCTAACCCCCTAACAACAAACAACCCTAAACCCCTAACATCAAACAACACTAACCCCCTAACAACACAAACCACTAACACCCTAACAACAAACAACACTAACAGCCTAACAACAAACACCACTAAACCCCAACAAGAAACAACCTTAAACCCCTAACAACAAACAACCCTAAACCCCTAACAACAAACAACACTAACACCCTAACAACAAAAAACTCTAACCCCCTATCAACAAACAACCCTAAACCCCTAACATCAAACAACACTAACCGCCTAACAACACAAACCACTAACACCCTAACAACAAACAACACTAACACCCTAACAACAAAAACCACTAAACCCCAACAAGAAACAACCCTAAACCCCTAACAACAAACACTAACCCCCTAACAACAAACAACCCTAACCCCTGAAAACCATAAACACTAACCCACTAACAACAAACAACCCTAACCCACTAACAACAAACAACCCTAAACCCCTAACATCAAACAACACTAACCCCCTAACAACACAAACCACTAACACCCTAACAACAAACAACACTAACACCCTAACAACAAAAACCACTAAACCCCATCAAGAAACAACCTTAAACCCCTAACAACAAACAACCCTAAACCCCTAACATCAAACAACACTAACACCCTAACAACAAACAACTCTAACCCCCTAACAACAAACAACCCTAAACCCCTAACATCAAACAACACTAACCCCCTAACAACACAAACCACTAACACCCTAACAACAAAGAACAATAACACCCTAACAACAAAAACCACTAAACCCCAACAAGAAACAACCTTAAACCCCTAACAACAAACAACCCTAAACCCCTAACAAGAAACAACACTAACACCCTAACAACAATCAACTCAAACCCCCTAACAACAAACAACCCTAAACCCCTAACAACAAACAACGCTAACACCCTAACAACAAACAACTCTAACCCCCTAACAACAAACAACCCTAAACCCCTAACATCAAACAACACTAACCCCCTAACAACACAAACCACTAACACCCTAACAACAAACAACACTAACACCCTAACAACAAAAACCACTAAACCCCAACAAGAAACAACCCTAAACCCCTAACAACAAACACTAGCCCCCTAACAACAAACAACCCTAACCTAACCCCTGAAAACCATAAACACTAACCCACTAACAACAAACAACCCTAACCCACTAACAACAAACAACCCTAAACCCCTAACATCAAACAACACTAACCCCCTAACAACAGAAACCACTAACACCCTAACAACAAACAACACTAACACCCTAACAACAAAAACCACTAAACCCCAACAAGAAACAACCTTAAACCCCTAACAACAAACAACCCTAAACCCCTAACATCAAACAACACTAACACCCTAACAACAAACAACTCTAACCCCCTAACAACAAACAACCCTAAACCCCTAACATCAAACAACACTAACACCCTAACAACAAAAACCACTAAACCCCAACAAGAAACAACCTTAAACCCCTAACAACAAACAACCCTAAACCCCTAACAACAAACAACACTAACACCCTAACAACAAACAACCCTAACCCCCTAACAACAAACAACCCTAAAACCCTAACATCAAACAACACTAACCCCCTAACAACACAAACCACTAACACCCTAACAACAAACAACACTAACACCCTACCAACAAACAACTCTAACCCCCTAACAACAAACAACCCTAAACCCCTAACATCAAACAACACTAACCCCCTAACAACACAAACCACTAACACCCTAACAACAAACAACACTAACACCCTAACAACAAACACCACTAAACCCCAACAAGAAACAACCTTAAACCCCTAACAACAAACAACCCTAAACCCCTAACAACAAACAACACTAACACCCTAACAACAAACAACTCTAACCCCCTAACAACAAACAACCCTAAACCCCTAACATCAAACAACACTAACCCCCTAACAACACAAACCACTAACACCCTAACAACAAACAACACTAACACCCTAACAACAAAAACCACTAAACCCCAACAAGAAACAACCTTAAACCCCTAACAACAAACAACCCTAAACCCCTAACAACAAACAACACTAACACCCTAACAACAAACAACTCTAACCCCCTAACAACAAACAACCCTAAACCCCTAACATCAAACAACACTAACCCCCTAACAACACAAACCACTAACACCCTAACAACAAACAACACTAACACCCTAACAACAAAAACCACTAAACCCCAACAAGAAACAACCTTAAACCCCTAACAACAAACAACCCTAAACCCCTAACAACAAACAACACTAACACCATAACAACAAACAACACTAACACCCTAACAACAAAAACCACTAAACCCCAACAAGAAACAACCTTAAACCCCTAACAACAAACAACCCTAAACCCCTAACAACAAACAACACTAACACCCTAACAACAAACTCTAACCCCCTAACAACAAACAACCCTAAACCCCTACCATCAAACAACACTAACCACCTAACAACACAAACCACTAACACGCTAACAACAAACAACCCTAACCCCGTAACAACAAACTACCCTAAACCCCTAACATCAAACAACACTAACACCCTAACAACAAACAACACTAACACCCTAACAACAAACAACCCTAACCCCCAACAACAAACACTAACCCCCAAACAACAAACAACCCTAACCCCTGAAAACCAAAAACACTAACCCACTAACAACAAACAACCCTACCCACTAACAACAAACAACCCTAAACCCCTAACATCAAACAACACTAACCCCCTAACAACACAAACCACTAACACCCTAACAACAAACAACACTAACACCCTAACAACAAAAACCACTAAACCCCAACAAGAAACAACCTTAAACCCCTAACAACAAACAACCCTAAACCCCTAACATCAAACAACACTAACACCCTAACAACAAACAACTCTAACCCCCTAAAAACAAACAACCCTAAACCCCTAACATCAAACAACACTAACCCCCTAACAACACAAACCACTAACACCCTAACAACAAACAACCCTAACCCCCTAACATCAAAGAACACTAACACCCTAACAACAAAAACCACTAAACCCCAACAAGAAACATCCTTAAACCCCTAACAACAAACAACCCTAAACCCCTAACAACAAACAACACTAACACCCTAACAACAAACAACTCTAACCCCCTAACAACAAACAACCCTAAACCCCTAACATCAAACAACACTAACCCCCTAACAACACAAACCACTAACACCCTAACAACAAAGAACACTAACACCCTAACAACAAAAACCACTAAACCCCAACAAGAAACAACCTTAAACCCCTAACAACAAACAACCCTAAACCCCTAACAACAAACAACACTAACACCCTACCAACAAACAACTCTAACCCCCTAACAACAAACAACCCTAAACCCCTAACATCAAACAACACTAACCCCCTAACAACACAAACCACTAACACCCTAACAACAAACAACACTAACACCCTAACAACAAACACCACTAAACCCCAACAAGAAACAACCTTAAACCCCTAACAACAAACAACCCTAAACCCCTAACAACAAACAACACTAACACCCTAACAACAAACAACTCTAACCCCCTAACAACAAACAACCCTAAACCCCTAACATCAAACAACACTAACCCCCTAACAACACAAACCACTAACACCCTAACAACAAACAACACTAACACCCTAACAACAAAAACCACTAAACCCCAACAAGAAACAACCTTAAACCCCTAACAACAAACAACCCTAAACCCCTAACAACAAACAACACTAACACCCTAACAACAAACAACTCTAACCCCCTAACAACAAACAACCCTAAACCCCTAACATCAAACAACACTAACCCCCTAACAACACAAACCACTAACACCCTAACAACAAACAACACTAACACCCTAACAACAAAAACCACTAAACCCCAACAAGAAACAACCTTAAACCCCTAACAACAAACAACCCTAAACCCCTAACAACAAACAACACTAACACCCTAACAACAAACAACTCAAACCCCCTAACAACAAACAACCCTAAACCCCTAACATCAAACAACACTAACCCCCTAACAACACAAACCACTAACACCCTAACAACAAAAACCACTAAACCCCAACAAGAAACAACCTTAAACCCCTAACAACAAACAACCCTAAACCCCTAACATCAAACAACACTAACACCCTAGCAACAAACAACTCTAACCCCCTAACAACAAACAACCCTAAACCCCTAACAACAAACAACACTAACACCCTAACAACAAACAACTCTAACCCACTAACAACAAACAACCCTAACCCACTAACAACAAAAACCACTAAACCCCAACAAGAAACAACCCTAAACCCCTAACAACAAACACTAACCCCCTAACAAAAAACAACACTAAACCCCTAACAAGAAACTACCCTAACCCCGTAACAACAAACAACACTAACCCCGTAACAAGAAACAACCCTAACCCCCTAACAACAAAGAACACTAACACCCTAACAACAAACAACCCTAAACCCCTAACATCAAAGAACACTAACACCCTAACAACAAACAACCGTAACCCCCTAACAACAAACACTAACCCCCAAACAACAAACAACCCTAACCCCTGAAAACCAAAAACACTAACCCACTAACAACAAACAACCCTAACCCACTAACAACAAACAACCCTAAACCCTAACATCAAACAACACTAACCCCCTAACAACACAAACCACTAACACCCTAACAACAAACAACACTAACACCCTAACAACAAAAACCACTAAACCCCAACAAGAAACAACCTTAAACCCCTAACAACAAACAACCCTAAACCCCTAACAACAAACAACACTAACACCCTAACAACAAACAACTCTAACCCCCTAACAACAAACAACCCTAAACCCCTAACATCAAACAACACTAACCCCCTAACAACACAAACCACTAACACCCTAACAACAAACAACACTAACACCCTAACAACAAAAACCACTAAACCCCAACAAGAAACAACCTTAAACCCCTAACAACAAACAACCCTAAACCCCTAACAACAAACAGCACTAACACCCTAGCATCAAACAACTCTAACCCCCTAACAACAAACAACCCTAAACCCCTAACATCAAACAACACAAACCCCCAACAACACAAACCACTAACACCCTAACAACAAACAACACTAACACCCTAACAACAAAAACCACTAAACCCCAACAAGAAACAACCTTAAACCCCTAACAACAAACAACCCTAACCCCTGAAAACCAAAAACACTAACCCACTAACAACAAACAACCCTAACCCACTAACAACAAAAAACCCTAAACCCCTAACATCAAACAATACTAACCCCCTAACAACACAAACCACTAACACCCTAACAACAAACAACACTAACACCCTAACAACAAAAACCACTAAACCCCAACAAGAAACAACCTTAAACCCCTAACAACAAACAACCCTAAACCCCTAACAACAAACAACACTAACACCCTAACAACAAACAACTCTAACCCCCTAACAATAAACAACCCTAAACCCCTAATATCAAACAACACTAACCCCCTAACAACACAAACCACTAACACCCTAACAACAAAAACCCTAATCCCCTAACAACAAACAACCCTAAACCCCTAACATCAAACAACACTAACCCCCTAACAACACAAACCACTAACACCCTAACAACAAACAACACTAACACCCTAACAACAAAAACCACTAAACCCCAACAAGAAACAACCTTAAACCCCTAACAACAAACAACCCTAAACCCCTAACAAGAAACAACACTAACACCCTAACAACAAACAACTCAAACCCCCTAACAACAAACAACCCTAAACCCCTAACAACAAACAACACTAACACCCTAACAACAAACAACTCTAACCCCCTAACAACAAACAACCCTAAACCCCTAACATCAAACAACACTAACCCCCTAACAACACAAACCACTAACACCCTAACAACAAACAACCCTAACACCCAACAACAAACACTAACCCCCAAACAACAAACAACCCTAACCCCTGAAAACCAAAAACACTAACCCACTAACAACAAACAACCCTACCCACTAACAACAAACAACCCTAAACCCCTAACATGAAACAACACTAACCCCCTAACAACACAAACCACTAACACCCTAACAACAAACAACACTAACACCCTAACAACAAAAACCACTAAACCCCAACAAGAAACAACGTTAAACCCCTAACAACAAACAACCCTAAACACCTAACATCAAACAACACTAACACCCTAACAACAAACAACTCTAACCCCCTAACAACAAACAACCCTAAACCCCTAACATCAAACAACACTAACACCCTAACAACAAAAACCACTAAACCCCAACAAGAAACAACCTTAAACCCCTAACAACAAACAACCCTAAACCCCTAACAACAAACAACACTAACACCCTAACAACAAACAACTCTAACCCCCTAACAACAAACAACCCTAAACCCCTAACATCAAACAACACTAACCGCCTAACAACACAAACCACTAACACCCTAACAACAAACAACACTAACACCCTAACAACAAAAACCACTAAACCCCAACAAGAAACAACCTTAAACCCCTAACAACAAACAACCCTAAACCCCTAACAACAAACAACACTAACACCCTACCAACAAACAACTCTAACCCCCTAACAACAAACAACCCTAAACCCCTAACATCAAACAACACTAACCCCCAACAACACAAACCACTAACACCCTAACAACAAACAACACTAACACCCTAACAACAAACACCACTAAACCCCAACAAGAAACAACCTTAAACCCCTAACAACAAACAACCCTAAACCCCTAACAACAAACAACACTAACACCCTAACAACAAACAACTCTAACCCCCTATCAACAAACAACCCTAAACCCCTAACATCAAACAACACTAACCCCCTAACAACACAAACCACTAACACCCTAACAACAAACAACACTAACACCCTAACAACAAAAACCACTAAACCCCAACAAGAAACAACCCTAAACCCCTAACAACAAACACTAACCCCCTAACAACAAACAACCCTAACCCCTGAAAACCATAAACACTAACCCACTAACAACAAACAACCCTAACCCACTAACAACAAACAACCCTAAACCCCTAACATCAAACAACACTAACCCCCTAACAACACAAACCACTAACACCCTAACAACAAACAACACTAACACCCTAACAACAAAAACCACTAAACCCCAACAAGAAACAACCTTAAACCCCTAACAACAAACAACCCTAAACCCCTAACATCAAACAACACTAACAAACTAACAACAAACAACTCTAACCCCCTAACAACAAACAACCCTAAACCCCTAACATCAAACAACACTAACCCCCTAACAACACAAACCACTAACACCCTAACAACAAACAACACTAACACCCTAACAACAAAAACCACTAAACCCCAACAAGAAACAACCCTAAACCCCTAACAACAAACACTAACCCCCTAACAACAAACAACCCTAACCCCTGAAAACCATAAACACTAACCCACTAACAACAAACAACACTAACCCCCTAACAACAAACAACCCTAAACCCCTAACATCAAACAACACTAACCCCCTAACAACACAAACCACTAACACCCTAACAACAAACAACACTAACACCCTAACAACAAAAACCACTAAACCCCAACAAGAAACAACCTTAAACCCCTAACAACAAACAACCCTAAACCCCTAACATCAAACAACACTAACACCCTAACAACAAACAACTCTAACCCCCTAACAACAAACAACCCTAAACCCCTAACATCAAACAACACTAACACCCTAACAACAAAAACCACTAAACCCCAACAAGAAACAACCTTAAACCCCTAACAACAAACAACCCTAAACCCCTAACAACAAACAACACTAACACCCTAACAACAAACAACCCTAACCCCCTAACAACAAACAACCCTAAAACCCTAACATCAAACAACACTAACCCCCTAACAACACAAAACACTAACACCCTAACAACAAACAACACTAACACCCTAACAACAAACAACTCTAACCCCCTAACAACAAACAACCCTAAACCCCTAACATCAAACAACACTAACCCCCTAACAAAACAAACCACTAACACCCTAACAACAAACAACACTAACACCCTAACAACAAAAACCACTAAACCCCAACAAGAAACAACCTTAAACCCCTAACAACAAACAACCCTAAACCCCTAACATCAAACAACACTAACACCCTAACAACAAACAACTCTAACCCCCTAACAACAAACAACCCTAAACCCCTAACATCAAACAACACTAACCCCCTAACAACACAAACCACTAACACCCTAACAACAAACAACACTAACACCCTAACAACAAAAACCACTAAACCCCAACAAGAAACAACCTTTAACCCCTAACAACAAACAACCCTAAACCCCTAACATCAAACAACACTAACACCCTAACAACAAACAACTCTAACCCCTAACAACAAACAACCCTAAACCCCTAACATCAAACAACACTAACCCCCTAACAACACAAACCACTAACACCCTAACAACAAACAACCCTAACCCCCTAACATCAAACAACACTAACACCCTAACAACAAAAACCACTAAACCCCAACAAGAAACAACCTTAAACCCCTAACAACAAACAACCCTAAACCCCTAACAACAAACAACACTAACACCCTAACAACAAACAACTCTAACCCCCTAACAACAAACAACCCTAAACCCCTAACATCAAACAACACTAACCCCCTAACAACACAAACCACTAACACCCTAACAACAAACAACACTAACACCCTAACAACAAAAACCACTAAACCCCAACAAGAAACAACCTTAAACCCCTAACAACAAACAACCCTAAACCCCTAACAACAAACAACACTAACACCCTACCAACAAACAACTCTAACCCCCTAACAACAAACAACCCTAAACCCCTAACATCAAACAGCACTAACCCCCTAACAACACAAACCACTAACACCCTAACAACAAACAACACTAACACCCTAACAACAAACACCACTAAACCCCAACAAGAAACAACCTTAAACCCCTAACAACAAACAACCCTAAACCCCTAACAACAAACAACACTAACACCCTAACAACAAACAACTCTAACCCCCTAACAACAAACAACCCTAAACCCCTAACATCAAACAACACTAACCCCCTAACAACACAAACCACTAACACCCTAACAACAAACAACACTAACACCCTAACAACAAAAACCACTAAACCCGAACAAGAAACAACCTTAAACCCCTAACAACAAACAACCCTAAACCCCTAACAACAAACAACACTAACACCCTAACAACAAACAACTCTAACCCCCTAACAACAAACAACCCTAAACCCCTAACATCAAACAACACTAACCCCCTAACAACACAAACCACTAACACCCTAACAACAAACAACACTAACACCCTAACAACAAAAACCACTAAACCCCAACAAGAAACAACCTTAAACCCCTAACAACAAACAACCCTAAACCCCTAACAAGAAACAACACTAACACCCTAACAACAAACAACTCAAACCCCCTAACAACAAACAACCCTAAACCCCTAACAACAAACAACACTAACACCCTAACAACAAACAAGTCTAACCCCCTAACAACAAACAACCCTAAACCCCTAACATCAAACAACACTAACCCCCTAACAACACAAACCACTAACACCCTAACAACAAACAACACTAACACCCTAACAACAAAAACCACTAAACCCCAACAAGAAACAACCCTGAACCCCTAACAACAAACACTAACCCCCTAACAACAAACAACCCTAACCCCTGAAAACCATAAACACTAACCCACTAACAACAAACAACCCTAACCCACTAACAACAAACAACCCTAAACCCCTAACATCAAACAACACTAACCCCCTAACAACACAAACCACTAACACCCTAACAACAAACAACACTAACACCCTAACAACAAAAACCACTAAACCCCAACAAGAAACAACCTTAAACCCCTAACAACAAACAACCCTAAACCCCTAACATCAAACAACACTAACACCCTAACAACAAACAACTCTAACCCCCTAACAACAAACAACCCTAAACCCCTAACATCAAACAACACTAACCCCCTAACAACACAAACCACTAACACCCTAACAACAAACAACACTAACACCCTAACAACAAAAACCACTAAACCCCAACAAGAAACAACCTTAAACCCCTAACAACAAACAACCCTAAACCCCTAACAACAAACAACACTAACACCCTAACAACAAACAACTCAAACCCCCTAACAACAAACAACCCTAAACCCCTAACAACAAACAACACTAACACCCTAACAACAAACAACTCTAACCCCCTAACAACAAACAACCCTAAACCCCTAACATCAAACAACACTAACCCCCTAACAACACAAACCACTAACACCCTAACAACAAACAACACTAACACCCTAACAACAAAAACCACTAAACCCCAACAAGAAACAACCCTAAACCCCTAACAACAAACACTAACCCCCTAACAACAAACAACCCTAACCCCTGAAAACCATAAACACTAACCCACTAACAACAAACAACACTAACCCACTAACAACAAACAACCCTAAACCCCTAACATCAAACAACACTAACCCCCTAACAACACAAACCACTAACACCCTAACAACAAACAACACTAACACCCTAACAACAAAAACCACTAAACCCCAACAAGAAACAACCTTAAACCCCTAACAACAAACAACCCTAAACCCCTAACATCAAACAACACTGACACCCTAACAACAAACAACTCTAACCCCCTAACAACAAACAACCCTAAACCCCTAACATCAAACAACACTAACACCCTAACAACAAAAACCACTAAACCCCAACAAGAAACAACCTTAAACCCCTAACAACAAACAACCCTAAACCCCTAACAACAAACAACACTAACACCCTAACAACAAACAACCCTAACCCCCTAACAACAAACAACCCTAAAACCCTAACATCAAACAACACTAACCCCCTAACAACACAAAACACTAACACCCTAACAACAAACAACACTAACACCCTAACAACAAACAACTCTAACCCCCTAACAACAAACAACCCTAAACCCCTAACATCAAACAACACTAACCCCCTAACAACACAAACCACTAACACCCTAACAACAAACAACACTAACACCCTAACAACAAAAACCACTAAACCCCAACAAGAAACAACCTTAAACCCCTAACAACAAACAACCCTAAACCCCTAACATCAAACAACACTAACACCCTAACAACAAACAACTCTAACCCCCTAACAACAAACAACCCTAAACCCCTAACATCAAACAACACTAACACCCTAACAACAAAAACCACTAAACCCCAACAAGAAACAACCTTAAACCCCTAACAACAAACAACCCTAAACCCCTAACAACAAACAACACTAACACCCTAACAACAAACAACCCTAACCCCCTAACAACAAACAACCCTAAAACCCTAACATCAAACAACACTAACCCCCTAACAACACAAAACACTAACACCCTAACAACAAACAACACTAACACCCTAACAACAAACAACTCTAACCCCCTAACAACAAACAACCCTAAACCCCTAACATCAAACAACACTAACCCCCTAACAAAACAAACCACTAACACCCTAACAACAAACAACACTAACACCCTAACAACAAAAACCACTAAACCCCAACAAGAAACAACCTTAAACCCCTAACAACAAACAACCCTAAACCCCTAACATCAAACAACACTAACACCCTAACAACAAACAACTCTAACCCCCTAACAACAAACAACCCTAAACCCCTAACATCAAACAACACTAACCCCCTAACAACACAAACCACTAACACCCTAACAACAAACAACACTAACACCCTAACAACAAAAACCACTAAACCCCAACAAGAAACAACCTTTAACCCCTAACAACAAACAACCCTAAACCCCTAACATCAAACAACACTAACACCCTAACAACAAACAACTCTAACCCCTAACAACAAACAACCCTAAACCCCTAACATCAAACAACACTAACCCCCTAACAACACAAACCACTAACACCCTAACAACAAACAACCCTAACCCCCTAACATCAAACAACACTAACACCCTAACAACAAAAACCACTAAACCCCAACAAGAAACAACCTTAAACCCCTAACAACAAACAACCCTAAACCCCTAACAACAAACAACACTAACACCCTAACAACAAACAACTCTAACCCCCTAACAACAAACAACCCTAAACCCCTAACATCAAACAACACTAACCCCCTAACAACACAAACCACTAACACCCTAACAACAAACAACACTAACACCCTAACAACAAAAACCACTAAACCCCAACAAGAAACAACCTTAAACCCCTAACAACAAACAACCCTAAACCCCTAACAACAAACAACACTAACACCCTACCAACAAACAACTCTAACCCCCTAACAACAAACAACCCTAAACCCCTAACATCAAACAGCACTAACCCCCTAACAACACAAACCACTAACACCCTAACAACAAACAACACTAACACCCTAACAACAAACACCACTAAACCCCAACAAGAAACAACCTTAAACCCCTAACAACAAACAACCCTAAACCCCTAACAACAAACAACACTAACACCCTAAAAACAAACAACTCTAACCCCCTAACAACAAACAACCCTAAACCCCTAACATCAAACAACACTAACCCCCTAACAACACAAACCACTAACACCCTAACAACAAACAACACTAACACCCTCACAACAAAAACCACTAAACCCCAACAAGAAACAACCTTAAACCCCTAACAACAAACAACCCTAAACCCCTAACAACAAACAACACTAACACCCTAACAACAAACAACTCTAACCCCCTAACAACAAACAACCCTAAACCCCTAACATCAAACAACACTAACCCCCTAACAACACAAACCACTAACACCCTAACAACAAACAACACTAACACCCTAACAACAAAAACCACTAAACCCCAACAAGAAACAACCTTAAACCCCTAACAACAAACAACCCTAAACCCCTAACAACAAACAACACTAACACCCTAACAACAAACAACTCAAACCCCCTAACAACAAACAACCCTAAACCCCTAACAACAAACAACACTAACACCCTAACAACAAACAAGTCTAACCCCCTAACAACAAACAACCCTAAACCCCTAACATCAAACAACACTAACCCCCTAACAACACAAACCACTAACACCCTAACAAAAAAACCACTAAACCCCAACAAGAAACAACCTTAAACCCCTAGCAACAAACAACCCTAAACCCCTAACATCAAACAACACTAACACCCTAGCAACAAACAACTCTAACCCCCTAACAACAAACAACCCTAAACCCCTAACAACAAACAACACTAACACCCTAACAACAAACAACCCTAACCCACTAACAACAAACAACCCTAACCCACTAACAACAAAAACCACTAAACCCCAACAAGAAACAACCCTAAACCCCTAACAACAAACACTAACCCCCTAACAAAAAACAACACTAAACCCCTAATAAGAAACTACACTAACCCCGTAACAACAAACAACACTAACCCCGTAACAAGAAAGAACCCTAACCCCCTAACAAGAAAGAACACTAACACCCTAACAACAAACAACACTAAACCCCTAACATCAAAGAACACTAACACCCTAACAACAAACAACCGTAACCCCCTAACAACAAACACTAACCCCCAAACAACAAACAACCCTAACCCCTGAAAACCAAAAACACTAACCCACTAACAACAAACAACCCTAACCCACTAACAACAAACAACCCTAAACCCTAACATCAAACAACACTAACCCCCTAACAACACAAACCACTAACACCCTAACAACAAACAACACTAACACCCTAACAACAAAAACCACTAAACCCCAACAAGAAACAACCTTAAACCCCTAACAACAAACAACCCTAAACCCCTAACAACAAACAACACTAACACCCTAACAACAAACAACGCTAACCCCCTAACAACAAACAACCCTAAACCCCTAACATCAAACAACACTAACCCCCTAACAACACAAACCACTAACACCCTAACAACAAACAACACTAACACCCTAACAACAAAAACCACTAAACCCCAACAAGAAACAACCTTAAACCCCTAACAACAAACAACCCTAAACCCCTAACAAGAAACAACACTAACACCATAACAACAAACAACTCAAACCCCCTAACAACAAACAACCCTAAACCCCTAACAACAAACAACACTAACACCCTAACAACAAACAAGTCTAACCCCCTAACAACAAACAACCCTAAACCCCTAACATCAAACAACACTAACCCCCTAACAACACAAACCACTAACACCCTAACAAAAAAACCACTAAACCCCAACAAGAAACAACCTTAAACCCCTAGCAACAAACAACCCTAAACCCCTAACATCAAACAACACTAACACCCTAGCAACAAACAACTCTAACCCCCTAACAACAAACAACCCTAAACCCCTAACAACAAACAACACTAACACCCTAACAACAAACAACCCTAACCCACTAACAACAAACAACCCTAACCCACTAACAACAAAAACCACTAAACCCCAACAAGAAACAACCCTAAACCCCTAACAACAAACACTAACCCCCTAACAAAAAACAACACTAAACCCCTAATAAGAAACTACACTAACCCCGTAACAACAAACAACACTAACCCCGTAACAAGAAAGAACCCTAACCCTCTAACAACAAAGAACACTAACACCCTAACAACAAACAACACTAAACCCCTAACATCAAAGAACACTAACACCCTAACAACAAACAACCGTAACCCCCTAACAACAAACACTAACCCCCAAACAACAAACAACCCTAACCCCTGAAAACCAAAAACACTAACCCACTAACAACAAACAACCCTAACCCACTAACAACAAACAACCCTAAACCCTAACATCAAACAACACTAACCCCCTAACAACACAAACCACTAACACCCTAACAACAAACAACACTAACACCCTAACAACAAAAACCACTAAACCCCAACAAGAAACAACCTTAAACCCCTAACAACAAACAACCCTAAACCCCTAACAACAAACAACACTAACACCCTAACAACAAACAACGCTAACCCCCTAACAACAAACAACCCTAAACCCCTAACATCAAACAACACTAACCCCCTAACAACACAAACCACTAACACCCTAACAACAAACAACACTAACACCCTAACAACAAAAACCACTAAACCCCAACAAGAAACAACCTTAAACCCCTAACAACAAACAACCCTAAACCCCTAACAAGAAACAACACTAACACCCTAACAACAAACAACTCAAACCCCCTAACAACAAACAACCCTAAACCCCTAACAACAAACAACACTAACACCCTAACAACAAACAAGTCTAACCCCCTAACAACAAACAACCCTAAACCCCTAACATCAAACAACACTAACCCCCTAACAACACAAACCACTAACACCCTAACAAAAAAACCACTAAACCCCAACAAGAAACAACCTTAAACCCCTAGCAACAAACAACCCTAAACCCCTAACATCAAACAACACTAACACCCTAGCAACAAACAACTCTAACCCCCTAACAACAAACAACCCTAAACCCCTAACAACAAACAACACTAACACCCTAACAACAAACAACCCTAACCCACTAACAACAAACAACCCTAACCCACTAACAACAAAAACCACTAAACCCCAACAAGAAACAACCCTAAACCCCTAACAACAAACACTAACCCCCTAACAAAAAACAACACTAAACCCCTAATAAGAAACTACACTAACCCCGTAACAACAAACAACACTAACCCCGTAACAAGAAAGAACCCTAACCCTCTAACAACAAAGAACACTAACACCCTAACAACAAACAACACTAAACCCCTAACATCAAAGAACACTAACACCCTAACAACAAACAACCGTAACCCCCTAACAACAAACACTAACCCCCAAACAACAAACAACCCTAACCCCTGAAAACCAAAAACACTAACCCACTAACAACAAACAACCCTAACCCACTAACAACAAACAACCCTAAACCCTAACATCAAACAACACTAACCCCCTAACAACACAAACCACTAACACCCTAACAACAAACAACACTAACACCCTAACAACAAAAACCACTAAACCCCAACAAGAAACAACCTTAAACCCCTAACAACAAACAACCCTAAACCCCTAACAACAAACAACACTAACACCCTAACAACAAACAACGCTAACCCCCTAACAACAAACAACCCTAAACCCCTAACATCAAACAACACTAACCCCCTAACAACACAAACCACTAACACCCTAACAACAAACAACACTAACACCCTAACAACAAAAACCACTAAACCCCAACAAGAAACAACCTTAAACCCCTAACAACAAACAACCCTAAACCCCTAACAAGAAACAACACTAACACCCTAACAACAAACAACTCAAACCCCCTAACAACAAACAACCCTAAACCCCTAACAACAAACAACACTAACACCCTAACAACAAAAACCACTAAACCCCAACAAGAAACAACCTTAAACCCCTAACAACAAACAACCCTAAACCCCTAACAACAAACAGCACTAACACCCTAGCAACAAACAACTCTAACCCCCTAACAACAAACAACCCTAAACCCCTAACATCAAACAACACAAACCCCCTAACAACACAAACCACTAACACCCTAACAACAAACAACACTAACACCCTAACAACAAAAACCACTAAACCCGAACAAGAAACAACCTTAAACCCCTAACAACAAACAACCCTAACCCCTGAAAACCAAAAACACTAACCCAATAACAACAAACAACCCTAACCCACTAACAACAAAAAACCCTAAACCCCTAACATCAAACAACACTAACCCCCTAACAACACAAACCACTAACACCCTAACAACAAACAACACTAACACCCTAACAACAAAAACCACTAAACCCCAACAAGAAACAACCTTAAACCCCTAACAACAAACAACCCTAAACCCCTAACAACAAACAACACTAACACCCTAACAACAAACAACTCTAACCCCCTAACAACAAACAACCCTAAACCCCTAACATCAAACAACACTAACCCCCTAACAACACAAACCACTAACACCCTAACAACAAACAACCCTAACCCCCTAACAACAAACAACCCTAAACCCCTAACATCAAACAACACTAACACCCTAACAACACAAACCACTAACACCCTAACAACAAACAACCCTAACCCCCAACAACAAACACTAACCCCCAAACAACAAACAACCCTAACCCCTGAAAACCAAAAACACTAACCCACTAACAACAAACAACCCTACCCACTAACAACAAACAACCCTAAACCCCTAACATCAAACAACACTAACCCCCTAACAACACAAACCACTAACACCCTAACAACAAACAACACTAACACCCTAACAACAAAAACCACTAAACCCCAACAAGAAACAACCTTAAACCCCTAACAACAAACAACCCTAAACCCCTAACATCAAACAACACTAACACCCTAACAACAAACAACTCTAACCCCCTAACAACAAACAACCCTAAACCCCTAACATCAAACAACACTAACACCCTAACAACAAAAACCACTAAACCCCAACAAGAAACAACCTTAAACCCCTAACAACAAACAACCCTAAACCCCTAACAACAAACAACACTAACACCCTAACAACAAACAACTCTAACCCCCTAACAACAAACAACCCTAAACCCCTAACATCAAACAACACTAACCCCCTAACAACACAAACCACTAACACCCTAACAACAAACAACAATAACACCCTAACAACAAAAACCACTAAACCCCAACAAGAAACAACCTTAAACCCCTAACAACAAACAACCCTAAACCCCTAACAACAAACAACACTAACACCCTACCAACAAACAACTCTAACCCCCTAACAACAAACAACCCTAAACCCCTAACATCAAACAACACTAACCCCCTAACAACACAAACCACTAACACCCTAACAACAAACAACACTAACACCCTAACAACAAACACCACTAAACCCCAACAAGAAACAACCTTAAACCCCTAACAACAAACAACCCTAAACCCCTAACAACAAACAACACTAACACCCTAACAACAAACAACTCTAACCCCCTATCAACAAACAACCCTAAACCCCTAACATCAAACAACACTAACCCCCTAACAACACAAACCACTAACACCCTAACAACAAACAACACTAACACCCTAACAACAAAAACCACTAAACCCCAACAAGAAACAACCCTAAACCCCTAACAACAAACACTAACCCCCTAACAACAAACAACCCTAACCCCTGAAAACCATAAACACTAACCCACTAACAACAAACAACCCTAACCCACTAACAACAAAGAACCCTAAACCCCTAACATCAAACAACACTAACCCCCTAACAACACAAACCACTAACACCCTAACAACAAACAACACTAACACCCTAACAACAAAAACCACTAAACCCCAACAAGAAACAACCTTAAACCCCTAACAACAAACAACCCTAAACCCCTAACATCAAACAACACTAACACCCTAACAACAAACAACTCTAACCCCCTAACAACAAACAACCCTAAACCCCTAACATCAAACAACACTAACACCCTAACAACAAAAACCACTAAACCCCAACAAGAAACAACCTTAAACCCCTAACAACAAACAACCCTAAACCCCTAACAACAAACAACACTAACACCCTAACAACAAACAACCCTAACCCCCTAACAACAAACAACCCTAAAACCCTAACATCAAACAACACTAACCCCCTAACAACACAAAACACTAACACCCTAACAACAAACAACACTAACACCCTAACAACAAACAACTCTAACCCCCTAACAACAAACAACCCTAAACCCCTAACATCAAACAACACTAACCCCCTAACAAAACAAACCACTAACACCCTAACAACAAACAACACTAACACCCTAACAACAAAAACCACTAAACCCCAACAAGAAACAACCTTAAACCCCTAACAACAAACAACCCTAAACCCCTAACATCAAACAACACTAACACCCTAACAACAAACAACTCTAACCCCCTAACAACAAACAACCCTAAACCCCTAACATCAAACAACACTAACCCCCTAACAACACAAACCACTAACACCCTAACAACAAACAACACTAACACCCTAACAACAAAAACCACTAAACCCCAACAAGAAACAACCTTTAACCCCTAACAACAAACAACCCTAAACCCCTAACATCAAACAACACTAACACCCTAACAACAAACAACTCTAACCCCTAACAACAAACAACCCTAAACCCCTAACATCAAACAACACTAACCCCCTAACAACACAAACCACTAACACCCTAACAACAAACAACCCTAACCCCCTAACATCAAACAACACTAACACCCTAACAACAAAAACCACTAAACCCCAACAAGAAACAACCTTAAACCCCTAACAACAAACAACCCTAAACCCCTAACAACAAACAACACTAACACCCTAACAACAAACAACTCTAACCCCCTAACAACAAACAACCCTAAACCCCTAACATCAAACAACACTAACCCCCTAACAACACAAACCACTAACACCCTAACAACAAACAACACTAACACCCTAACAACAAAAACCACTAAACCCCAACAAGAAACAACCTTAAACCCCTAACAACAAACAACCCTAAACCCCTAACAACAAACAACACTAACACCCTACCAACAAACAACTCTAACCCCCTAACAACAAACAACCCTAAACCCCTAACATCAAACAGCACTAACCCCCTAACAACACAAACCACTAACACCCTAACAACAAACAACACTAACACCCTAACAACAAACACCACTAAACCCCAACAAGAAACAACCTTAAACCCCTAACAACAAACAACCCTAAACCCCTAACAACAAACAACACTAACACCCTAAAAACAAACAACTCTAACCCCCTAACAACAAACAACCCTAAACCCCTAACATCAAACAACACTAACCCCCTAACAACACAAACCACTAACACCCTAACAACAAACAACACTAACACCCTCACAACAAAAACCACTAAACCCCAACAAGAAACAACCTTAAACCCCTAACAACAAACAACCCTAAACCCCTAACAACAAACAACACTAACACCCTAACAACAAACAACTCTAACCCCCTAACAACAAACAACCCTAAACCCCTAACATCAAACAACACTAACCCCCTAACAACACAAACCACTAACACCCTAACAACAAACAACACTAACACCCTAACAACAAAAACCACTAAACCCCAACAAGAAACAACCTTAAACCCCTAACAACAAACAACCCTAAACCCCTAACAACAAACAACACTAACACCCTAACAACAAACAACTCAAACCCCCTAACAACAAACAACCCTAAACCCCTAACAACAAACAACACTAACACCCTAACAACAAACAAGTCTAACCCCCTAACAACAAACAACCCTAAACCCCTAACATCAAACAACACTAACCCCCTAACAACACAAACCACTAACACCCTAACAAAAAAACCACTAAACCCCAACAAGAAACAACCTTAAACCCCTAGCAACAAACAACCCTAAACCCCTAACATCAAACAACACTAACACCCTAGCAACAAACAACTCTAACCCCCTAACAACAAACAACCCTAAACCCCTAACAACAAACAACACTAACACCCTAACAACAAACAACCCTAACCCACTAACAACAAACAACCCTAACCCACTAACAACAAAAACCACTAAACCCCAACAAGAAACAACCCTAAACCCCTAACAACAAACACTAACCCCCTAACAAAAAACAACACTAAACCCCTAATAAGAAACTACACTAACCCCGTAACAACAAACAACACTAACCCCGTAACAAGAAAGAACCCTAACCCCCTAACAAGAAAGAACACTAACACCCTAACAACAAACAACACTAAACCCCTAACATCAAAGAACACTAACACCCTAACAACAAACAACCGTAACCCCCTAACAACAAACACTAACCCCCAAACAACAAACAACCCTAACCCCTGAAAACCAAAAACACTAACCCACTAACAACAAACAACCCTAACCCACTAACAACAAACAACCCTAAACCCTAACATCAAACAACACTAACCCCCTAACAACACAAACCACTAACACCCTAACAACAAACAACACTAACACCCTAACAACAAAAACCACTAAACCCCAACAAGAAACAACCTTAAACCCCTAACAACAAACAACCCTAAACCCCTAACAACAAACAACACTAACACCCTAACAACAAACAACGCTAACCCCCTAACAACAAACAACCCTAAACCCCTAACATCAAACAACACTAACCCCCTAACAACACAAACCACTAACACCCTAACAACAAACAACACTAACACCCTAACAACAAAAACCACTAAACCCCAACAAGAAACAACCTTAAACCCCTAACAACAAACAACCCTAAACCCCTAACAAGAAACAACACTAACACCCTAACAACAAACAACTCAAACCCCCTAACAACAAACAACCCTAAACCCCTAACAACAAACAACACTAACACCCTAACAACAAACAAGTCTAACCCCCTAACAACAAACAACCCTAAACCCCTAACATCAAACAACACTAACCCCCTAACAACACAAACCACTAACACCCTAACAAAAAAACCACTAAACCCCAACAAGAAACAACCTTAAACCCCTAGCAACAAACAACCCTAAACCCCTAACATCAAACAACACTAACACCCTAGCAACAAACAACTCTAACCCCCTAACAACAAACAACCCTAAACCCCTAACAACAAACAACACTAACACCCTAACAACAAACAACCCTAACCCACTAACAACAAAGAACCCTAACCCACTAACAACAAAAACCACTAAACCCCAACAAGAAACAACCCTAAACCCCTAACAACAAACACTAACCCCCTAACAAAAAACAACACTAAACCCCTAATAAGAAACTACACTAACCCCGTAACAACAAACAACACTAACCCCGTAACAAGAAAGAACCCTAACCCTCTAACAACAAAGAACACTAACACCCTAACAACAAACAACACTAAACCCCTAACATCAAAGAACACTAACACCCTAACAACAAACAACCGTAACCCCCTAACAACAAACACTAACCCCCAAACAACAAACAACCCTAACCCCTGAAAACCAAAAACACTAACCCACTAACAACAAACAACCCTAACCCACTAACAACAAACAACCCTAAACCCTAACATCAAACAACACTAACCCCCTAACAACACAAACCACTAACACCCTAACAACAAACAACACTAACACCCTAACAACAAAAACCACTAAACCCCAACAAGAAACAACCTTAAACCCCTAACAACAAACAACCCTAAACCCCTAACAACAAACAACACTAACACCCTAACAACAAACAACGCTAACCCCCTAACAACAAACAACCCTAAACCCCTAACATCAAACAACACTAACCCCCTAACAACACAAACCACTAACACCCTAACAACAAACAACACTAACACCCTAACAACAAAAACCACTAAACCCCAACAAGAAACAACCTTAAACCCCTAACAACAAACAACCCTAAACCCCTAACAAGAAACAACACTAACACCCTAACAACAAACAACTCAAACCCCCTAACAACAAACAACCCTAAACCCCTAACAACAAACAACACTAACACCCTAACAACAAAAACCACTAAACCCCAACAAGAAACAACCTTAAACCCCTAACAACAAACAACCCTAAACCCCTAACAACAAACAGCACTAACACCCTAGCAACAAACAACTCTAACCCCCTAACAACAAACAACCCTAAACCCCTAACATCAAACAACACAAACCCCCTAACAACACAAACCACTAACACCCTAACAACAAACAACACTAACACCCTAACAACAAAAACCACTAAACCCGAACAAGAAACAACCTTAAACCCCTAACAACAAACAACCCTAACCCCTGAAAACCAAAAACACTAACCCACTAACAACAAACAACCCTAACCCACTAACAACAAAAAACCCTAAACCCCTAACATCAAACAACACTAACCCCCTAACAACACAAACCACTAACACCCTAACAACAAACAACACTAACACCCTAACAACAAAAACCACTAAACCCCAACAAGAAACAACCTTAAACCCCTAACAACAAACAACCCTAAACCCCTAACAACAAACAACACTAACACCCTAACAACAAACAACTCTAACCCCCTAACAACAAACAACCCTAAACCCCTAACATCAAACAACACTAACCCCCTAACAACACAAACCACTAACACCCTAACAACAAACAACTCTAACCCCCTAACAACAAACAACCCTAAACCCCTAACATCAAACAACACTAACACCCTAACAACACAAACCACTAACACCCTAACAACAAACAACCCTAACCCCCAACAACAAACACTAACCCCCAAACAACAAACAACCCTAACCCCTGAAAACCAAAAACACTAACCCACTAACAACAAACAACCCTACCCAATAACAACAAACAGCCCTAAACCCCTAACATCAAACAACACTAACCCCCTAACAACACAAACCACTAACACCCTAACAACAAACAACACTAACACCCTAACAACAAAAACCACTAAACCCCAACAAGAAACAACCTTAAACCCCTAACAACAAACAACCCTAAACCCCTAACATCAAACAACACTAACACCCTAACAACAAACAACTCTAACCCCCTAACAACAAACAACCCTAAACCCCTAACATCAAACAACACTAACACCCTAACAACAAAAACCACTAAACCCCAACAAGAAACAACCTTAAACCCCTAACAACAAACAACCCTAAACCCCTAACAACAAACAACACTAACACCCTAACAACAAACAACTCTAACCCCCTAACAACAAACAACCCTAAACCCCTAACATCAAACAACACTAACCCCCTAACAACACAAACCACTAACACCCTAACAACAAACAACAATAACACCCTAACAACAAAAACCACTAAACCCCAACAAGAAACAACCTTAAACCCCTAACAACAAACAACCCTAAACCCCTAACAACAAACAACACTAACACCCTACCAACAAACAACTCTAACCCCCTAACAACAAACAACCCTAAACCCCTAACATCAAACAACACTAACCCCCTAACAACACAAACCACTAACACCCTAACAACAAACAACACTAACACCCTAACAACAAACACCACTAAACCCCAACAAGAAACAACCTTAAACCCCTAACAACAAACAACCCTAAACCCCTAACAACAAACAACACTAACACCCTAACAACAAACAACTCTAACCCCCTATCAACAAACAACCCTAAACCCCTAACATCAAACAACACTAACCCCCTAACAACACAAACCACTAACACCCTAACAACAAACAACACTAACACCCTAACAACAAAAACCACTAAACCCCAACAAGAAACAACCCTAAACCCCTAACAACAAACACTAACCCCCTAACAACAAACAACCCTAACCCCTGAAAACCATAAACACTAACCCACTAACAACAAACAACCCTAACCCACTAACAACAAAGAACCCTAAACCCCTAACATCAAACAACACTAACCCCCTAACAACACAAACCACTAACACCCTAACAACAAACAACACTAACACCCTAACAACAAAAACCACTAAACCCCAACAAGAAACAACCTTAAACCCCTAACAACAAACAACCCTAAACCCCTAACATCAAACAACACTAACACCCTAACAACAAACAACTCTAACCCCCTAACAACAAACAACCCTAAACCCCTAACATCAAACAACACTAACCCCCTAACAACACAAACCACTAACACCCTAACAACAAACAACACTAACACCCTAACAACAAAAACCACTAAACCCCAACAAGAAACAACCTTAAACCCCTAACAACAAACAACCCTAAACCCCTAACAAGAAACAACACTAACACCCTAACAACAATCAACTCAAACCCCCTAACAACAAACAACCCTAAACCCCTAACAACAAACAACGCTAACACCCTAACAACAAACAACTCTGACCCCCTAACAACAAACAACCCTAAACCCCTAACATCAAACAACACTAACCCCCTAACAACACAAACCACTAACACCCTAACAACAAACAACACTAACACCCTAACAACAAAAACCACTAAACCCCAACAAGAAACAACCCTAAACCCCTAACAACAAACACTAACCCCCTAACAACAAACAACCCTAACCTAACCCCTGAAAACCATAAACACTAACCCACTAACAACAAACAACCCTAACCCACTAACAACAAACAACCCTAAACCCCTAACATCAAACAACACTAACCCCCTAACAACACAAACCACTAACACCCTAACAACAAACAACACTAACACCCTAACAACAAAAACCACTAAATCCCAACAAGAAACAACCTTAAACCCCTAACAACAAACAACCCTAAACCCCTAACATCAAACAACACTAACACCCTAACAACAAACAACTCTAACCCCCTAACAACAAACAACACTAAACCCCTAACATCAAACAACACTAACACCCTAACAACAAAAACCACTAAACCCCAACAAGAAACAACCTTAAACCCCTAACAACAAACAACCCTAAACCCCTAACAACAAACAACACTAACACCCTAACAACAAACAACCCTAACCCCCTAACAACAAACAACCCTAAAACCCTAACATCAAACAACACTAACCCCCTAACAACACAAACCACTAACACCCTAACAACAAACAACACTAACACCCTAACAACAAACAACTCTAACCCCCTAACAACAAACAACCCTAAACCCCTAACATCAAACAACACTAACCCCCTAACAAAACAAACCACTAACACCCTAACAACAAACAACACTAACACCCTAACAACAAAAACCACTAAACCCCAACAAGAAACAACCTTAAACCCCTAACAACAAACAACCCTAAACCCCTAACATCAAACAACACTAACACCCTAACAACAAACAACTCTAACCCCCTAACAACAAACAACCCTAAACCCCTAACAACAAACAACCCTAAAACCCTAACATCAAACAACACTAACCCCCTAACAACACAAACCACTAACACCGTAACAACAAACAACACTAACACCCTAACAACAAACAACTCTAACCCCCTAACAACAAACAACCCTAAACCCCTAACATCAAACAACACTAACCCCCTAACAAAACAAACCACTAACACCCTAACAACAAACAACA